>NC_057407.1:40927447-41031995 GCF_019320065.1 Cervus canadensis | reverse complement strand
ATTTTTAAGATTTCTTTCCTTCTGCTAACCCTGGGGTTCTTCATTTCTTCCTTCTCTAATTGCTTTAGGTGTAGAGTTAGGTTATTTATTTGGCTTTTTTCTTGTTTCTTGATGTAAGCCTGTAATGCTATGAACCTTCCCCTTAGCACTGCTTTTACAGTGTCCCATAGGTTTTGGGTTGTTGTGTTTTCATTTTCATTCATTTCTATACATATTTTGATTTCTTTTTTGATTTCTTCTATGATTTGTTGGTTATTCAGAAGCGTGTTATTAGCCTCCATATGTTTGAATTTTTAACAATTTTTTTCCTGTAATTGGAGATGCTAATCTTACTGCAGCTGTGGTCAGAAAAGATGACGGAATGATTCAATTTTTTTGAATTTTCCAAGACAGATTTATGGCCCAGGATGTGAATCTATTCTGGAGAATGTTCCGTATGCACCTTGAGAAAAAGGTTGAAGTGATTGTTTTGGGCGTTGAAAATGTCCTATAGATATCAATTAGCTTAGCTGGTCCATTGTGTTCATTTTAAGGTTTGTGTTCCTGTGATTTTCGTTTCGTTGATCTATCCATAGTTGTGAGTGGTGGTATTAAAGTCGCCCACTATTTATTGTGTATATTAATTCCTCTTTCAGTACGCGTTAGCGCTGCCGTACATATTGGGTGCTCCTATGTTGGGTGCATAATATATTTATAGATTGTTATTCTTCTCTTTGATATGATCTTTGAGTCATATATGAGTGTCCTTCTTTGGTCTCTTTTCACATCCTTATATGAAAGTCTATTTCTGATATGAGTATTGCGACTCCTGCTTTCTTTTGGTCTCCGTTTGCATGAAATATTTTTTTCCAGCCCTTCACTTTTAGTCTGTATGTGTCTCTTGTTTTGAGGTGGGTCTCTTGTAGACAGCATATATAGGGGTCTTGTTTTTGTATCCATTCAGCCAATCTTTGTCCTTTGGTTGGGGCATTCAACCCATTTACATTTAGGGTAATTATTGATAGGTGTGGTCCCGTTGCCATTTACTTGTGTTTTGGGTTCACGTTATACAACCTTTCTCCATTTCCTGTCTAGAGAAGATCCTTTAGCATTTGTTGAAGAGCTGGTTTGGTGGTGCTGAATTCTCTCAGCTTTTGCTTATCTGTAAAGCTTTTGAGTTCTCCTTCATATCTGAATGAGATCCTTGCTGGATACAGTAATCTAGGTTGTAGGTTATTCTCTTTCATTACTTTCAGTAGTCCTGCCATTCCCTTCTGGCCTGGAGGGTTTCTATTGATAGATCAGCTGTTATCCTTATGGGAATCCCTTTGTGTGTTATTTGTTGTTTTTCCCTTGCTGCTTTTAATATTTGTTCTTTGTGTTTGATCTTTGTTAGTTTGATTAATATGTGTCTTGGGGTGTTTCGCCTTGGGTTTATCCTGTTTGGGACTCTCTGGGTTTCTTGGATTTGGGTGGCTATTTCCTTCCCCATTTTAGGGAAGTTTTCAGCTATTATCTCCTCGAGTATTTTCTCATGGCCTTTCTTTTTGTCTTCTTCTTCTGGAACTCCTATGATTCGAATGTTGGGGCGTTTCACAGTGTCCCAGAGGTCCCTGAGGTTGTCCTCATTTCTTTTGATCCTTTTTTCTTTTTCCTCTCTGCTTCATTTATTTCCACCATTTTATCTTCTACCTCACTTATCCTATCTTCTGCCTCCGTTATTCTTCTCTTGGTGCCCTCCAGAGTGTTTTTGATCTCATTTATTGCATTATTTATTTTTAATTGACTCTCTTTTATTTTTTCTAGGTCTTTATTAAACATTTTTTGCATCTTTTCAATCTTGTCTCCAGGCTATTTATCTGTAACTCCATTTTTCGTTTCAAGATTTTGATCATTTTTATTATCATTATTCTAAATCTTTTCAGGTGATTCCCTATTCTCCTCCTCTTGTGTTTGACTTGGTGGGCATTTTTCTTTTTTCTTTACCTGTTGGGTATTTCTTTGCCTTTTCATCTTGTTTAGATTGCTGTATCTGGAGTGGGCTTTCTGTATTCTGGAGGTCTGTGGTTCCTTTTTGTTGTGGAGGATTTACCCAGTGGGTGGGGTTAGACGATTGGCTTGTCAAGATTTCCTGGTTAGGGGAGCTTGCGTCAGTGTTCTGGTGTGTGGAACTTGATTTCTTCTCTTTGGAGAGCAATGGAGTGCCCAGTAATGAGTTTTGAGATGGGTCTATGTGTTAGGTGTGTCCTTGGGCAGCCTGTATGTTGATGTTCAGGGCTGTGTTCCTGCGTTGCTGGAGAATTTGCGTGGTATGTCTTGCTCTAAAACTTATTGGCTCTTGGGTGGTGGTTGGTTTCAGTGTAGGTATGGAGGCTTTTGGACAGTCACTTATTACTTAAAGTTCCATGTAGTCAGGAGTTTTCTGGTGTTCTCAGGTTTTGGGCTTAAGTCTCCTGCCTCTGGATTTCAGTTTTATTCTTCCTGTAGTCTCAGGACTTCTCCAACTATACAGCCCTGATAAGAAAACTTCTAGGTTAATGGCTAAAAGATTCTCCCCCCGTTAGGGACACCCAGAGAGGTTCACAGAGTTACATGAAGAAGAGGAGAGGGAGGAGGGAGATAGAGATGAACAGGAGGAGAAAAAGGGGGACTCAAGAGGAGAGAGACAGATCTACGCAGCTGTCTGTTCCCAGAGTGTTCTCCGTAGCCCAGTCACCTACAAGGATTCACAGAATTGGATTGGGAAGAGAAGGGGAAAGGAGGAAATAGAGGTGTTCTGAGGTAGAAAACAGAGAGTCAAGATCGGGAGAGAATAATCTTCGGTTTAAAAATAGGGCTTCTCTTTTCTTTTTTTTTTTGTAAGGTTATAGTGTATTGAAAATGAAAATTAAGGAGTAGTAGAGGAGTACTAGAGGACTTTAAAAGAAATAAGAGAAAAAGAAAAATAGAAAATAGAAGAGAAAAAGGAAAGAAAAAAAAGAAAAAAAAAGAAAGAAAAAGAAAAAAAAGAAAAGAAGAAAAAGAAAATTTTTTTTTCCCCCTAATTAAAAAATCGTAAAAGTCTGTGGAAATGAAAGTTAAGGAGTAATGGGGGAGTAATAGGGGATTTTAAAGGAAAATAAAAGAGAAGAAAGAAAAAAGAAAAAAAAGAAGAAAAAAATAAAAATAATTAAAAAAAAAAAAAGAGAAAAAAGTAAAATTATATCCAGGAGTTTCTCTGGAGCTGTTGCGGTCAGTGTGGGTTCGGCTCAGTTTCAGATAGCTCCTCGTTCCAGCTTACGCTTCTCGATATCTACAGGCCCCTCCGGTGTAGTCAGCGTTTCCTAGAGGGATTTTAATCTGTTGCACCAGTCCCTTCTGAAGCGGTTCCCTTTGTTTATTTGGCTTCTGTTTGCCGGTCTCTTCAGACCCTCATTTCCGCCGTGACACAGGCGGGCGGAGGTGGACTCTTATTCAGGTAGCTAGTTCCGTCGCTCTGCGGGGCAGGGAGGGGCTTGCGCTGCAGGGAGAGGCTGGCGCTGTGGGGACAGGCTTGCGCTGCGGGGATGGGCTGGGGCTGCCGGGAGGGGCTTGCGCCGCGGGGACGGGCTGGCGCTGCCGGAAGGGGCTGACGCTGCTTTCTCCGTCTGTGCTGCTCAGGCTCCCGGCTGTTCTATATGGAGCGTGCCCCGCGCTGCGCTAGGTTCCAGCCCTCGGGCGTTCCACAAAAGCGCGGAAGGAAAAGCTGCGCCTGCTCTCTGTGCCTTCCCCGTCAGAGCGGTCCAGGCAGCCAGGGGCTTGGTGGGCACACTCTCCCCAGGTGTGGCGCGCCCCCTCCCTTCCGCGGACCCAGTCTCAGTTTCCGCTGGCGCCAGTCGGGCGCGCGCGCCTTCCGCCCTCTGCGTCCCCAGCCCCAGTCCCCGCCCGCGCCGGTCGGGTGCCTGCGCCCTGTGTCTCGCCGCGACCTTCCCCTCCCCCCTGCCTCCTGCCTCCGGCGGGGCTGGGCCGGTCCGCAGCCTGCGAGCTCCTCTCTGGACCCTCTCGGTCTCTTTGTTCTGCGAACAGCCGGCAGTGTGTTCGGCCGGTTAATTTACTCTCTCTCTTTTGGTCTCCCACAGTTCAAGTTGGCAACTCACAGAAGTTCCCTCCGATTGTCCTCAGGGCACTCGGGCCGGACCCTACCCCAAGCAATGCCGCCTAAGAGCTCCCGGGACGGATCTCCGCCCTTAGCTCTTTTGTCTTGCTTTTTATCTTTTATATTTTGTCCTACCTCCTTTCGAAGACAATGGGCTGCTTTTCTGGGCGCCTGATGACCTCAGCTAGCGATCAGAAGTTGTTTTGCGAAGTTTGCTCTGCGTTCAGTTATTCTTTTGATGAATTTGTAGGAGAGAAAGTGGTCTCCCCGTCCTACTCCTCCGCCATCTTGGCTCCTCCCCTCTTGTTTTTAATTTTTATTGAAATATAGTTAATTTACAATGTTGTGTTCATTTCAGGTGTACAACAAGGTGATTCAGTTATACATATAAATGTATATTCTTTTTAAGACTCTTTTCCATTATAGATTGTTACAAGATATTGAGTATAGTTCCCTGTGCTCTAAAGTAGGTCCTTGTGGGTTATCTATTTTCTATATAGTTAGCATGTATATTATAATACCAAGCTCCTAATTTATCCTCTCCCCCTTTCCCCTTTGGTAACTATAAACTTGTTTTCTATGTCTGTGAGTCTTTCTGTTTCATAAATAAGTTGATTTCTCTCATTTTTAAAAATTCCATGTATAAATGATATCACGTGATATTTGTCTTTCTCTCTCTGACTTACTTCACTTAGTATGATAATCCCTAGGTCCATCTATGTCACTGCAAATGGCATTATTTCATTCTTTTTTATGACTAATAGTCCACTGTGTACATATACCAGTTCTTCATGTCTCACTTTGATGCGTGGTCTCTTGGCACTGAGTGACCCAGGTTTATTGAGTTTTACTCATAAGTATCTCATAGTTAGACAGGAAGGCTTGATAAGTAATGTCTGATCTCTCAGCATACTCACTCATTCAGCAAGTTTTGTTTTGTTTTTCCTTAACTCTCTAGGGATTATTCTAGATTTGAAAATACATAAAAAACTAACATCTCTCCTCTCCTAGGGTTGTGTTTATATGATGCCAGAGCAAGAAATGCAAAATCAACCAATAAAACCCTGATACTGATAACTGCTGTGACAAATCATGGTAGAATGGGGGATCAAGAAAAGAACAGAGGCCTCTGGGTCTCACACCCTGTGATGTGTCAGTGGCGACCCCAGCCAGTGGGGATTCCCTGGGGGGCGGGGATAGCATTTTGCTCTTGAGCACGTGCTCTCAGCAGAAGCTTCTCTCTTCCATGCTGGTTCCTTTCTTTCTCTTCCGTGTGGAGCCCCGTGATCAGCAGCTGGTCGGTCCCAGGAACTCACAGAGCCCTACTGTGATTCCTCCAGTTCTTCCATCTCTCGAGCAGCTCTTCTGCCACACGGCTGTGATGTATCACTTCATCCTTAAGCACCCCAGAGAGAGGACAGCTCCTGTGGAGTAATCCTCTCTAGCTGTGTATCCCTGGCCAACTAGCTTTTTGCTTTCAGTATTTACATTTAAACTAGTTTAAAAACTGTAACAGTAGTACATAACACTGCGGAAACATTCAAACAAAAGAGAGGAGCATCGAAATACATTTTTTTGGTCTGAGACACTTCCCCTTGGTCTTCCCAACTTCCACCTACTCCCTAGAAGATATAATAACTTTTAACAGTTTCTCCTGTATTTTTTGTTGTGTGTCAGAGAGAGAGGTCCAGGCCTGACCCCCACCTTGCAACAAACACTAAAATGTCTTAGTAATCATTTTATATTGGGGTGTGGGTTCTACTAAGCTTTGTTCTTAGTTACTCGAGAACTTTGAATATAAGCTGCGTGTCAAGAGTAAGAGGTCCTGGCCCCAGGACCCTGAATAGTAGCAATGTGGTGTGAAATAACAGACTCTGGGGACTTCCCTGGCGGTCTAATGGTTACAACTTGTGCTTCCAGTGCAGGGGGCCCGGGTTTGAACCTGGTCAGGGAACTGGATCACAAGTGCCACAGTGAAGATCCTGTGTGCTGCAACTAAGAAAGACCTTGCGGAGCCATAAATAAATAACACCCCAGACTTAAGAGAGGAAACTGACACGGATATGTAGGCTTGTAGTGGCAAAGATGATCCTGACATGGCCCCACTCCAGAACAAATTGTGACATCACTGGTTCGCTCTCTTCTTTTCTCTGCTCCCAAACCTCACTGGTGATGCACATCTCTCAAGCTGGATTGACTCCGCATCCTCTTGATCCTCCCCATGAAGAGTGAGCTCTGTCTCTTCAAATTTGATCCTTTTCTATCTAAGGCCAGTGAGGCCTCTAATTTGCATTAAATTAAATAGGCTCCCTTGGTACATCTCTATTAATTGCATCTTTTTAAAAATAAGTTTTTAGAAAGACAATTTTATATGATCACACACAGAAAGCCAGTACACATTTGAATAAGTAGAATACAACTGTAAAAATACAACAAATAACGTTATTAAATTATAGCTAGATTCCATTGCCTGACAAGTCTCTGAGCCTGAAACCCACTGTTTCTTTGTGTACATGTAGTAGCAAGGGGAGAAACATTTATCTTTCAGATATTTGAAAGAAGAAAAGAATTAAAGCCGATGTATAAAGATAATTAAGAAGTATCTTTCTCAATAAAGGGTGTGCCACCCAGGTTCTTCAGAAATTTATGGGATATACAGCCTCAAGTGTTGTGGTCAGTGGATAGATGGGCTTTCTGCTCCTTCAGGGTTTGTCTTAGGGCAGAGAGCTCCCCAGCCCCTGTTTGTGTCCTCAGAGCAGTGCATACGGAGCCCCCGAGCCAGTCTGGCTGTTTTGGTCCAAGGAGAATCACTCTGACCGGCATCATTAGTACTAGGGCTTCCTGCCAGGTTGTTTGGAGCTTTCTTGAGTCTTCATCATCAACTGACTTGTCCCTCTGGTCCTTATTCCTTCCTTCCTCTTTGTTTGGAAGGAAGTTTTCACTTTGGTCTCAGGTTCAAAGGATTTTGTAACAAAATGAGTCAGTCGTTCTATACACATAAATAATACCAACATTTATTAGAGAATTATCTAGCTTACTTTCAGTATACTAACATTAAAAGAAAAGGGAAATAGAAACAGCAGAGGATACATCACCAAATTGTGTTTTGACCAACATCCAGACTCAGACAGCACTGGGGAGTCCCGTGTCACAGCACATCTGCAGTCCCAGGAGCGAAAAGGTCCCGGGCAGCACATGGTGAACCCTTAGGGTGAGACTTCAAAAAGTGCACTCCAGGGGTCCTGCTTATAATCCCAGGATACAAACTGATACCATCATCAATTTGTGAACATATTGCAGTTCTGGTTTCATGTTAATGCTGTTTGTTCTGTCATGTACAACTTGGAATGTTAAGCCTGGGGCTCGGTTGGCCAGACCCCTTCCAGGGGCTCAACAGTCTCAAGACTGGTCCCCTATCTTATCTATGGTCGCAGCAGGCAGTCAGGACACTCACAGTAAGGGCGGTGTCAGAAGCAAAGTCAGAGGCCTGGTTACTCACAGTAAGGGCAGGTTAGAAGCAAGGTCAGAGGGCTGCTCTGCTTGTCTCTGAAGCCTAATCAAGACTATGTATTTAATTTCCCTAACAATCTTTCTTCATCAGATACTGAATCTTTTTTTTTTTTAATTGGAGAATAAAAGCTTTACAATGCTATGTTCGTTTCTGCCATATATCAGCATAAATCACCAAAGATACACACATGTGCCCTCCCTGTTAAACCTTCCTCCCACCTCCCACCCATCCCACCCCTCTAGGCTGTCACAGAGCAAGGGGCTGAGCTCCCTGTAACATATAGCAGACTCCCACTGGATATTTTACATAGGTAATGTATATGTTTCCATGCCACTCTCTCTATTCATCCTGCTGCTCCTTTCCTCTCTGTGCTAGATAATGATTGTAATAAGTGAATCACACCCCAAATTCCATGTTAGCATCTGCTTCTGGAATATCCAACCAGAGACAATGATTTAATGTTATTTATTTTGGGGTCAGTTTGTCACCAAATTTATGTCTGGTGCAACCAAGAGAACCTAAATATGGAGTCAGACAAATGTAAAATTCAGTATTCTTATTACTTTATATGAGTTTTTTAGTCTCCAGAAATTCCCAATTTTATTAAATCTAAAATAATAATAATTCCTCACGGAAACTTATACACTGAGAGAACCCAGAGGAGGAATTTAGGGCAGGGACTTTCTCAGGGAACATTCTGGATCTAGGTCATGTACTGTATCAGTGCTGTCTAATAAAGATAAGCCACACATTTGACTTACTTACACAGCTAGGCTTCCCAGTGGCTCAGTGGGTAAAGAATTCGCCTGCAATGCAGGAGACACAGGAGACATGAGTTCGATTCCTGGTTCAGGAAGATCCCCTGTAGGAGGGCATGGCAACCCAGTCCAATATTCTTGCCTGGAGAATCTCATGGACAGAGGACCCTGGCGGGTTACAGTCCATGGAGTCACAAAAGAGTTGGACACGATGGATGCAACTGAGCACACACTTGCACACATACCTTTAAATTTTCTAGTGGCTACATACAAAAAAGTAAAACACAGTTGAAACTAATTTTAGTAATGTATTTTACTCCACCCAATGCTCCCAACATACTGTATCATTTCAACTTAAAGTCAGTAGAAAATAATTAATGCGATGTTTTACTTTTTTTTAGTATTAAGTCTTAGAAAGCTGGTATCTATCTTACCTCAGAGCTCATTTAATTTGGACAAGCCATGCTTTTGATGCTCAGAAACTACATGTGATCAGGTGCTGCTAGAATAACAGCACAGTTCCAGAACAAATCTCGAGTTTTCTCTCTAATCCACTGTGAACCATCAATGAAAGAGCTTTATGGGTGGCTAATATGGCATACAAAATCTAGACAAGGCCAGACTGGGATGGAGTCCGTGGAGGGATTTCCTTCGCAGGCCTCACGTTCTCTCATAAATACACTTTATCTGCAGAAGCTCCCAGCTAGGATACCAGACAGATAATTGGAACATAAGCACCATTAATTTCAGAGTAATTACTTTCCCAACTTTAACATAAATATGATTCAGGGTTATATGTATAAAATTGCATCCTTCATCAAAGATCTTATAGCAAAAATGTGAAGACGTCTTATTCTCAAGTGATCAGAAGGGAAGTAAAGAATTTCAAAGGAGGTTTGGATAAAAGAAGGTAGACTGCAACGTCACGATTCTTTTGGAGACTGGCAGCGTTAAAGCAATGCTTTTTCTGCTATACAGAGGGTATTGAGGAGGCATTAAAAGAGTTATTAAGAACAGGAAAAAATATTTTCATAGCAAAGGATTATTAGCCTATTTTCACCCATACAGTCACTGAATCAACAATTTGTTGCTAACAAAGCAAGAAAGTGTTAACCTTTATTGAGGGCTGATCACATGGTACTTACTGTTCAAAGTGCAAAGCATGGATTGAACAAAACATATAGGTAAGATTATAATCCCAATATGATGTTGGAGGAAACTCAGATGCTGAGTTTAAGCAAATGCCAAGGGTCACACAGCTAGCCAGGGAGAGAATCAAGACTCCATCTTGGGTATTTTGTTTCTAGAATTGCACCTTTAACCATCATCAGATGGTTTATGAAAAATCAAGATGAATCAGAGTTAGTTCTTCCTTCTTTTTGTACTGGATACTTAGCAGCAGTGATATGATAGGCATATAAATAAATGGGATAGAAAATAGTGTAATAGGGTAAGAAGTATGATGGAAGGAAGTTCAGGGAGGTTTAAGCAGAGCATCTGGATGTGCTTAGGAACTCCTTCCTTGATTTACAGGTGAGGAAAATCAAGTCAAACAGTAGTTTATTAACATGTCCAATTGCTAAGTGACAGATCCCTTTTAGAACCAACTCAGTGTTACCTGGGAGAGCGCTGAACCAATCTTTGTACCCTCTTTCCAAAACAGAAGCTATTGTTTTAATAATAGCAGATTTCTTTTTGTTTCTTTTTATCAAAGTGCCTCATGCACAAGCTTCTTAGGTTGTTAAAGTTTCCACTTTGTTGAACATTGTTTGATTAACATTTTACAAAACCAAATCATTTGCAAATCCTATCTGTGGTACCCAAAATAATAATAATTCAGAAAGTCAATATTGTGAATATGAGGAAAGAAAACTGTCACCTCTCCCTATTGCACTCTATTCACTTGAGAATATGTGTGGATAAGAATTGAGGGAGATATATATATATATATATGTATTTTTTTTAAGCTGAAAAAATGGGAGGATTTATTGCTCTCAGATTGTCATCTCACATCTATGAGGATGGATTTTATGTTTTTCAAAATATCTTGCTCATGAAGATAACTCATTTTAAATCCAGGCATAGTTCTTCTGATTATCTTGGGAACTATGTCTGCAGATGTTGCATTGAAACAACTGGGGACTCCAAGGCCACAGTTTTCAACACACATTCTGTCATTCCCTAATAACATTGTGTCACCTAAAACTGTTCTTAGTGCATGTTTGGATACTGAAAAGCAGTACTTCTCAAACTTTCTCTAAAGTTTCCTTGGGTGAAAAATAAGAGTTCCATAATCCAAGACATTTGGGAAATAAAGTCAACAGGTTTCTTTACTCTAAAACCTCTCAGGGATTTTAGTATGCTAATGTGGGTGTTTAATCTACAAGCATTTGCCTAAAATGTTTGATCCAAAGCTCCCTCTCTCCCACCACCCCTTCTCATTTTCATTTATTGAGGGATAGTTCCTAGGTCTAGAGTTGGCCTAAACACATTAATTTAAACCATGTAAAATTGCCAATATCTGACCACTTTTATCCTGCAGAAAGGGCAACATCATACTGCTTACTTAAATAGTTTTGGGAAGTTTGAGCTTAGTTCTGAGAGCCATACAGAATTGTATTGTACTGTATTTTGGTGCCTAATTCACCATCTTTCCTCACCTTCACCCCGAAGTTAAACTAGGCCTGTTCTCGACCTGTATGATAATTCTGCTTAACAGAGTGTCTCTGTAGGTATTAGCCCATGTAGGTGGGCCTCTTGTGAGCAAGTGGGAATTCTTGATTATTAATATCAGATTAACTTCATGGCAGTCTCACACCTCTAATGATCTGCTTTATTGGAAAAATTCCACCCTCAAGGCTTGAGACAGTTGGATGTAAACTCGCTGCTCTAATGCTAGGTGCATTTAACTTGCAGAAATCAACATTCTCAGTGAAAGGGCCAAGTGTTGTTCAGTCGCTAAATTGTGTCTGACTCTTTGTAACCCCATGAACTGTAGCCCGCCAGGCTCCTCTGTCCATTGAATTCTCCAGGCAAGAATACTGGAGTCGATTGCCATTTCCTTCTCCAGGGTATCTTTCCGAATCCAGGGGTCAAACCTGCATCTCCTGCTTCATAGGCAGATTCTTTACCACTGAACCACCAGGTAAGCCCAAAAGGGCCAATACAGATAATTTTTTAAATGTACAAAAAGCACACAAAAAGCAGTTTGAAAATCTAAACTCAAATCACATGGTCACACAAAGGAATAATTTTACAGGGTATTTTCAGGTGAGAGGGAATATAGATTGGATTTTCAGAGGCTGGAAAATGTTTTGATGGCCTCTGGATAAAAGCACAAAATGCTTGAAATTGGATCTACTTTAGGACACGCAGCCTGTGTGCTCCCAGAGCTGCCTAAGTGCCTGTGTGAGTCCTTGCGAATGGCACCGGCGGTCTGAGTGGGTTTACCACACAACCTGTCATCCTGGGTTCCTTGTTTCATCACCAACTGTGGACTCCACCTCCAGAGCCATACTCTATAGCTGGTACAGAGTAAGCACTCATTAAAAGTTTTTTGAATTGAATCAAATCTTTCTTTCCCTGTTCACCTTCCTGTGGTTAGGACATTAAGCAAAAAATTAGTCAGAACAAATTGGTGACCCAATTTGTTGGGTTACCCAACAACCCAACATCAACAACCCAAATTGGTGGAGAGAAAACAGAAATACATTTCATTACCTAGATAAACAGAGAGTGGTGTATAGGTTGCCTGCATTCCCAAAATTACTTCCCTAATCATTATTTTGCTTAGCATATGTTAGAGAAGGCTTAATTGAACAAACTTCCAACAGCTTGGCTGTAGTAAATATCTTTTTTTGCCCTAGGTTTTCAAGTGGAGACCAGACAGACATGTGGTCCTGCTCTTGAGAGTTCTGTACAAGGAAGTCTTTTACTGGTGTCAGATGCGTGTGTTAATTGAGCGATTTTTCCCAACCTTGATTAAAAACCCCATGATGCCCTGAATAGATTTGCCTTAGAAACTACTTTGACAAGGTTTACAGATCAATTTCACTTGCAGAGCTTGGGCTTTTGTTTGGAAGGGGGTTTTCATTTTTTGCTCATTTAGTTTCTTCCTGGTACCCATCTGAACAGCATCCAGAGAACAATGCTAGACCTAATTTGCTCCTGCAAATGAGAGCAATTAAAATAACTTGACAAAAGTGATGGAGGCTCTCACATGATTTACAGGAGTGCAGTATAATAACTCTGTTTATTCCTTTCTCCTCTGACTTGCCAGTGGCCTTGGAAGTTTAGGTGTTAAGTGCCCCCAGCCCAGTTTTGACTAGCCTGCTCAGTCCTGGGTCCCCACTGAAGACAGGTAGGTTTTGGTATGACCTCTAGTGCTGGAGGAAATGGGTTGGATGATCCCAGGTCAGCTTTAGCAAAAAAAATGCTTTCAGTCAAACCACAGGGATCTGCTACTAAATTGCTTTCCCTGGTTCAAGAGAAAGATGTGTGTGTGTGCATGCATACTCTGTTTCTTAGTTAAAAAAAAAAAGAAAAGAGATGGCGTGTATAGTAGGAAGAGCATGACAAGCTGACGAGCTTTGGAGTTTGATGGTCCTGGATTCAAATCCAGTTTTGATCACTACATTTGGGATCTTCGATTCTGTTGTTTAATCTTTATGAACCTGTTTCATTGGACATGACACTGGCTTGCATGAGATTTTCCTTGTGTGTTTCCTTTCAACCTCCCGTTTCCCCACTCCACAACTCTCTATCTCTGCAATTACCTTATTTTAGTGCCCCCAACAGGCTGAATTCTTCATACTTCCCGGCATTTACCTGTGCTGTGCCTCTTGTTTACAACCCCTCTCTCTCCTCCCATCCTATCTATATCTGCCTAAGTCATCCTTCAAATCTCAGCGTGAATGCCACTTACTTCCACTGGTCTTTTTTTTTACATTCTCCCCACAGTCTAAATTAAGTTGCCTCTCATTGCCTATTTTTTTATAGTCTTCTCATATTGTATTGTCATAGAATTAATTGTAGTTCACAGACATGTTCATATGGTAATCACCCAACACTCTTGATTATATCTCCCTATCTCTCTGTCGTAATTCTCTTTAGAATGCTTACTAATTTCTTATTAACTTTTGTCCAACTTATTATTGTCTACTCTTCCTCAGACTATAAGCTTCAGAAACCTAGGGACTTTGTTTTATTTACAGCTGCATCCCCAGCACTCAGCACAATGGCCCTGGAATGAAGCTGGAATTAAAAAAAAAAAACATGTAGATTGAATGGATGTTTGAATCAATGGTGGGTGCATATGCCCTTTGCTAGTAGTTGAGAAAATCAGAGAAGGTGGGTATCAAGCACCTAATATAGTGAGAGACAGTCCTGGCAGGGGAACAAAAAGGTTGCTGTTACTGACATTTATGAAGAGGCATATCACAAAGAAGACAGGAAAGGTTTAGTCCAAAGAAATCTGAGTGTATTTCGGGACTGTGAGCACATCCAGTGTAATATCCTGTACCATCTCCCTAAAGGGGTCTGCAAAATCCCTACCATGACCCTTCATCCACACCACCTTACTCCCGTAGCTGCACCCCCTCTCTGGCAGATGGGACCATGCAGAGTTCATTGAGCAGCCGCGGAGTTTCGTTATTCTAGCTTTGGACACTGCCCGAAGGTTTTATCCTTCCGCCTGAAATAGCAGTTGGGGTGGGCTGAGTTAACCCCCACCCCAACACACAATTAGGGATTCCTGATTTTACAGGTGAGTTTCACAGAATCCCCACTTTTATTCAGGGCCAAATGAAACATGTCTATATCAAATTCTTGATGAATTATCACAGCTATTACCGTAACACCAGGTTATTGATCTTTTTCTTCTTAATTTTCAGAGACACCCTCTATTGAGTTTGTGAAAGATCCCTTCACTAAGACAGAAGAATTGAGTCTACAATCTTAAAGCTAAGATACTGAACCAAAAATTACCTCTCTTTCCCCTTCTTATGCTCTGAATTGGGAAAATAGAGAAAGAACAAGCCCAGGATACAATGAGATACTATGCATACAATGGATCCAGTGAAATGGGCCTTCCATGTTTGAGTTGGGTCAAGTGAGGAAAAAGTCATTAAACAGAACTTTAGTTTTAATAACAGAAACAGTCTTTTCTCAGTTAGCCGTTATTTTTTCCCCAGTAGAAGTAGATGGATAGTCTTACTACATTAATACTATATTACTTGGCAGCATAATATCACAAGATCCTTTTTGGAGGAGGAAACTGAGGTTCACAGAATCATCTTCGTTATAAAACACTGAAACGGTAGCTTGACTTGGCAGTGCAGAGACGCTGTGCTACAGCTCCATAAAGCAGGTTAGTAACTCAAGTGCCTACAAAGTTAAGCTGATGGTATATGTGGGGAAAACAGATCAGCTTAAGGAGAAAGTTATTTTCCAATGAAAAAGAGTGCCTGTTCAATGATAAATGGCAATGGTCAACTGACCTTGGAGTTTGAGGAAAATAGGGAATGGTAGAGATTGTGACCAGTCAGAAACTAATCTGAAAGAGGTTATCTGCTGTTAAACCCTACCCAGTTGTTCCAAGAGGATGAGCTTGATTATTGTCAGGTCTTCCTGTGCTTTAATAAAACCTAAAAACCTAGCTTTTGGGGTGAGGTTTCCCAGTTTCATCTGTTAATGTCAATTAATGACAGTTATTTAAATTGCTTTTATTTGCAAATATTGGGAGTGCTCTGAAGGCTGCTGTGCCATGAAATTATTCTCCTTCCCTGTATCACTTATGTATGATCAGGTCCTGAGTCTGGAACCACCACTTGAGCACAGAATACTCGGTACTAAACTTGGCTTCTTGTAAGAGGGGCCAATTGTGGCACCATGAGAGCTGATGGAGTCCATTGCTGTCTTGTGCCAGACTGCGTAGACCCACTGCTCAGGAGTGGTCTCGCTCACTTCACTTCACATACCCCTTGGCACCACTCCTGGTAATGCAGAAGGCTGGACCTTCTCAGTCGCCGTCTCAGTAGGCAATCTCAGAGTACTAACTTGAGGCTAGCTTTCCTGAAATGTGGTGCCTACTTACTGAACCATTTGAACCCTCCGGTTACTTAAGAGTCTTCTTCAACACCGCTGTTCTGAAAGGCCATATTAACAGGTCTGTTTTCATTCTTTGTCCTATGTGTTGTACGGGCCCCATCAGTGCAGGATCTCATGTTTTGGGCTTTAGGCAAGATTCTTCCATTCCTTGTAACATTTTTCCCTCTAGATTCTGTCTTTCAATAGATCTCTTATCAGTTGAATTTTGCACTTCTTGAATGGATTCTCCCACTATTCTATTTTTTTCCCTCAGTTTTCCTTCTCTATGCCCATTTGTTTTATTTTCCAAGAGATACTGCCATCTATATGGTAAATGGTGCTTCCCAGGGCTTCCCTGGTGGCTCAGTGCTAAAGAATCTGCCTGCAGAGCAGGAGCTACAGGAGACACAGGTTCGATCCCGGGGTCAGGAAGATCCTCTAGAGAAGGGCATGGCAACCCACTCCAGTATTCTTGCCTGGAGAATCTCATGGACAGAGGAGCCTGGTGGGCTACAGTCCATGGGTTTGCAAAGAGTCGGACACAGCTGAAGCAACTTAGCATGCACACATGGGACTTCCCGGGTGGTGCTAGTGGTAAAGAACCAGCTTGTCAATGCAGGAGATGTAAGAGACATGGGTTCGATCTGTGGGTCAAGAAAATCCCCTGGAAGAGGGCAGAGCAACCCACTCTAGTATTCTTACTTGGAAAATCCCATGGATAAAGAAGCCTGGTGGGCTGCAGTCCAGTGGGCTTGCGAAGAGTAGAACACAACTGAAGTGTCTTAGCATGCACATATGGTAAATGGAGTTTTAAAATGTTGACTATTGCATTTTTAACTTTGAGGCTTTTCTTATTCTTTCATTATTCCTTTCTAAAATAGCATGGTAATCTTATTATATGAATGCAGTGCCTTTTTTTCCCTCTAACACGGTATTGGTTACCTTTAAGAGTTTTCTTTCCCTCCATTTATCACCTTTCTGTATTAGGAGTTTTTCCTGCTTTGTCAGTAACTGTCTCCCTGTTACAGGCTTTCTTTAAGTGTCCAGTGGTCTTTTGTTGTCTACACATATTAAAAGTTAGGCAGAAAACTAACTCATATGTACAGGGGGGCAGGGAGATCAGTTCTGTCGCTCAGTTGTGTCTGACTCTGCGACCCTGTAGACTGCAGCACACCAGGCTTCCCTGTCCATCATCAACTCCCAGAGCTTGCTCAAGCTCATGTCCATCGAGTCAGTGATGCTGTCCAACCATCTCATCCTGTTGTCCCCTTCTCCTCCTGCCTTCAATCTTTCCCAGCATCAGGGTCTTTTCCAATGAGTCAGTTCTTCACATCAGGTGGCCAAAGTATTGGAGCTTCAGCTTTAGCATCTGTCCTTCGAATGATTATTCAGGATTGATTTCCTTTAGGATTCACTGGTTTAATTTCTTTGAGGTCCAAGGGACTCTCAAGTGTCTCCTCCAACACCACAGTTCAAAAGCATCAGTTCTTCAGTGCTCAGCTTTCTTTATGGTCCAGCTCTAACATCCGTACACGACTACTGGAAAAACCATAGCTATGACTCGTCGGACATTTGTCAGCAGAGTAATGTCTCTGCTTTTTAATATGCTGCCTAGGTTGGTCATAGCTTTTCTTCCAAGGAGCGAGTGTCTTTTAATTTCACAGCTGCAGTCACCATCTGCAGTGACTTTGGAGCCCAAGAAAATAAAGTCTGTCATGGTTTCCCCATCTATTCACCATGAAGTGATGGAACTGGATGCCATGATCTTAGTTTTCTGAATGTTCAGTTTCAAGCCAGATTTTTCACTCTCTTCTTGCTTTAGTCAAGAGGTTCTTTAGTTCTTCCCTTTGTGACATAAGGGTGGTGCCAACTAATAAAAATAAATGAAAAAAAAATAACATTAAAAAAAAGGGTGGTGTCATCTGCATATCTGAGGCTATTGATATTTCTCCAGGCAATCTTTATTCCAGCTTGTGCTTCATCCAGCCTGGCATTTTACATGATGTACTCTGCATATAAGTTAAAGAAGCAGGGTGACAATATACAGTCTTGATGTACTCCTTTCCCAATTTGGAACCAGTCTGTTGTTGCATGTCCAGTTCTTGACCTGCCTACAGATTTCTCAGGAGGCAGCTAAGGTGATCTGGTATTTCTGTCCCTTTAATAATTTTACAGTTTGTTGTGATCCACACAGTCAAAGGCTTTGACATCATCAATAAAGCAAAAGTAGATGTTTTTATGGAACTCTGTTGCTTTTTCGATGATCCAACAGATGTTGGCAATTTGATCCCTGATTCCTCTGCCTTTTCTAAATCCATCTTGAACATCTAGAAGTTCACAGTTCATGTACTGTTGAAGCCTTGCTTGGAGAATTTTGAGCATTACTTTGTTATCATGTGAGATGAGTGCCATTGTGTGGTATTTTGAACATTCTTTGGCATTGCCTTTCTTTGGGACTGGAATGAAAACTGACCTTTTCCAGTCCTGTGGCCCTTGCTGAGTTTTCCAAATTTGCTGGTGTATTGAGTGCAGCACTTTCATAGCATCATCTTTTAGGATTTTTAGGAACAGGGTGAGGTCCTGGTTGAATGGTGATCTTCTCTTTAGAATGGTTCAGTATAGTGTTAGGTTCAGTATAGTGTCAGCTGCTTCATTAGAGAGCCTCCAAATTCAGTTGGTATTTTTTCTGTCACACGGAGAGTCCCCAGAGAATTGCCCATTACTTTCTTTCTTTGCTTTTTTGCTTTCTTCCAGTGGTGACTGGGGGTGGAACAAATGGTTCTGACTGGTAGTGTTCTTGGAGCCGAGTTGCACAGTGCTGACAGAGGTATCATTCAGTGTGATTTTCCTTAAACTACTTGCTTTCTACTCCTGGCTTCTTCCCCAGTCTCCATGGAGTATTCATATCAGAATTCAACGTGCTTCTCTTTTGATTTCTCAAAAAGATTTCTAGATTTGGTCAAAGAAAACAAAAATCTAAAGCTTTTAGATTTAGTCAAAGAAAAACAAAATTGAGATTGCCTAGTAAAATTTGAATTTCAGATAAATGAGGAATACTTTTTTAGTATAGGTGTGTCCCATGCAATCAGCTGGTATCTGAAATTTGAATTTCACTGGGCCTTTGTGTTTTATCTGGTGACCCTACCCACATCATTGGAAGAAGACAGCAGTAGCCTGGCTGCATCACTGTGTGAGGTGGCAGGGATCTGGGGGAGCCCATGGCTCTTTCACCAGCTTTCTGCCTTGTTCTTCCTCCTAGCCTCATGGTATCTGATGTTCCCAAGCTCTCAATCCCTCATGCAGTTCTGCAAGGCACATCTTTTTCCTCTCATTGACTTGGACATCTGGTCTGCATACTTTTGGCCTTTGGGTTCCTCTGTGCTCCCACTGTATTTCCTTTCATCTAATATGCAACTGATTATAGGCTGCACCATCCCTTTGTTGACCTAATGGAAAATCCACAACATAGGAGTTGTGAGTTTGTGTTATTTAAGTTCTTATTGAGGACTATAGCCTGGGAGACAGCTTTGAGGAATTTTTCCAAAGACTTAGGGGAGGAGTGTATGTATGTGTGTGTGTGTGTGTGTGTGTGTGTGTGTGTGTATATGCACACACTCACTTTTTGGCTAAGAAACACATGCAGTCAAGCATACATCTTGATAAAAGATTACTACTAATAATAAAGAACAGATATCTCAAGTTAATGATTTTAGTGCTCTCCTATTTATGGAAAGATGCAGGTCATTGAAATTCTTCCTGAGATATGCATCTAACTGGGGCCTTTTTATCTGAAGCACAGAGTGCCTTTTATTATTATTATTTTTTCATCCTGATTTCTCAGAGTGCACTGTCATTGGGGGTTGTGACTTCACCCTTGTACGACTCGATGATGAGTGACACTCTCTGTTCTTTTCTATTCACACACTGTCTAATGAGTAATGGCAAAGGGGAAACATTGCTGTCAACTGAATTTGTAAGATGCCGCCAGTTGTAAGAGGCATCTTGATCTTAGAAATGTTCAAGTGTGAAAAAAACAGGCACCTTTTAAAACTGATGAAACCTAGTCATTCTTCCGTTGTTTCTGAGTCTTCCCCAGATTAGTTATATCTCTTATTTACTGTGATCTTGCCTTCCATCCTAGTCCATAGAGGAATTTCATGGGTTTATTCTTCCTTATTCCTCTAGTATTCTTTGATTCTATGGAACTGTCAGATCAATCTGTTGTTTGGCAGGAAGAGGCACGCTCTCTGGCTGTGAGTTTTCCTTCTGTTCCCACCAGATATTGGGCAGCCTGGTGGGAATGGACACCAAGAGCTGCTTGGCTCAGGAAAGTTCCAGCCTCACCTGTTGCCCAGCCCCCTGCCATCGCTACTGCAGCCCAGAGAATACTTCATTCCCACCCCTCTCTGCTGTGACCGTGTAACTGTTTCAGCCAGAACAGGACTTTTGAGGCATGAGCAGCTCATTTCAAAAGGCAGGAGGTGGGGCAATAAGCCCCCACGCCAGGTGAAACAGCAGGAATAACAGGAGCCAGTTATCTTGCTCTATTCTTGATGCTCATCCTTCAGAAACTTTGCTGCTCTCCTTTCTACCCTTGCCCCCTTCCTCCAGTTATCTCTGCCACCGATTCTTTTCATTCTGTTCCAGTGTTCCTTTTCCTTTTCTTTCCCGGCCTTGGACCTTTGTTTTCTTTCTTTCATTCATTCAACAGTATGCTGGTTACTATGTGGGGCACAGCAGTGACTCAGACAGGCAGCAGTCACCAGGTTCATGGAGCTTATACTCAGTGGAGCTGGGGTGGTGTCCAGAGAATAAAAGGGTAAAGTATCTGATGTGTTGCAATGTGAACAGTCCTATGGGGAGGAACAGCATGCACGAAAAGTGACTGGGTAGAAGGGTAGGGCATTGCTGTTGTAAACAGGATGCTTTGATAAGTTCTGAGAAAGTCAGGGACCTCTAAGGAAAGGCTTGAAGGAGATGAAATGGTAAGCCAGGCCATTATGTGGGGGGTGGAGGAAGCATTCCAGTCAGAGGGGACAGCAGATACAGCTGTGCTGAGGCAGGGGCATGCCTAAGAAAGTTTAAGAGAGAAAGAGAGAAAAAAGAGGCCATAGGGGCTGGGTAGAATGAGCAAAGATTTTGAGGCTAGAGGTGGGGGAGGGAGGGCCCACATCAGGTGGGACTTTTTCATTATCCTTATGTCTCCTGAGCTTCTGCTTGACATGATGTGAGAAGCCTCATGCCCTCACCTCTGCATTACTTTCCTCTCAAGTGAAGAGCATTTGGCAGAGAAGGGATGGGGTGTACTCTGTATTTCCTCAGGATCTTATGAAGGCCACTCTGCTTTCTAAAAATCCTCCTCTCTTCTAGTTTCCTTTGAAAAACTCAGTTTGCTATCCTTACCACCTCCCATCAAGCGCCTCTCTTTCAAGCTGTGTCCATTCCTGTCTTCAGCTGTGTATGACTCCTGTTTTGGTATCTCACTGTGTGCCTGACCATTCATTCAGGACTGAGAATCATAAAATATCCATGGTGTTCTCAGTGCTTAATTTTTAGCTCAGGGATTTAATCAGACAGATTACCCTTTATCTCATGTATGGTGACTGATGTTCACCAGCTTTCCCTTGAGCTAAAATGTAAAGTAACATATTTCTTTGGGGAGCAATGAGAAGTTTGTATTAGTTATAGCTAGGGTACTATTGTTAACAGCCAATCAAATATAATCCGTTAGCAAGTGTCAAGTATAACCCCTGCACTTGGAGAAGAAATTTATCAATAAATGGTGTAAATGTCCTCTACAGCATTGTCAGTATAGGAAGAAAACTTTCTTGAGTTCTTTCAAGGTTGAAAGAGAGCTCAAAGAATACGTTTTGATCACATTCATTCAAGATGAGAATCATAAAATAGAAGCCTGATTAAACAAAGCACCTAGCTATCACTTATTGTAGAATCTCAGGGCTAGAAGGAAGGCCTGGCTCAGGAATCTGGCCCAGCTGCTTATTCTATCCTGGTACCATCTCAGGTGTTTGGTCCATCTTTTCTGGTACACTTTTATGGATGAGGTGTGCCTATAATAGCTGCAGCATTTTCAGAAATCTGTAATTTCCCCAAAGTAGCTCTTTTCCTTGAGCTGAACTCAAGTGCTTCTTCTTATAATGTTCATTTCGCACTTTGGGGACAATATGGAACAAATTTGCTGTAACTTGCGGTTTTTGTCTGTCTTTCTAATTGAAGCCAGATTTCTCATCCACAGTGAACCTTCTCTTTTGACAGCAAATACCTCCTTTCACCTTGGTTCCTTTAATCCTTCTTCCTTGGGCTTGACTTTCAATTTTTCCACCTTCATGCTCGCTCTCTGTTGTCTGCCTTTCAGTCATCTTCCTGCTGACTGGTAGGGAAAGGGAGCTGGTGGAATTTAATGGTTCGTCCTGGGTGTTAATGCTTCTGGAAGGTTCCTGGAGAACATTGCTACAGTATGACAAGAAAAAACAAATTGGGATTTTTGGAGGTGTGAGATTTTATTTACTTATCCCAAATATCATGAAATCTTGTGCTTAAGGAAGCTCAGAGATAGTATACCACAACACACTCATTTTGCAGGAGGAGAGGAAGTGTCTTGCTGAGATCAGACAGACAACAGAGGTGATGGTGGCACATTTGGGAGTCAGGTCCTAACCTGTATCCCCTGATTGGCAGCTTAGCGTGCCTTCCATGGGAATGCTCTGCTCCACTTGCCTGTTAGTGCTAGGTTCTAGCTGGGGACAGTGCTTCCCTGGTGAGTCTTACCATAGAGTGACCCTGGCTGATGCGAGTTTATGAAACACACTGCTTCAGGAAGCATGCTCTTATAGCATCAGGGAGGCAGGCATGACCCCTTCTTAGATCAACGCTTCCACCTTCAGAGTGAGAGATGTGGTGGCTAAATCCCTTCTGCACCCCTCATTTCCTTAAAACAGAGGCTGGTAAACTATAGCCTTCAGGCCAAAAACAACATATGACCTGTGTTTATAAATGCAGTTTTATTGGGACATAGCCATTGCTTGCAGTTTCCTGGAGGGGGAGGCACTAGTGGTAAAGAATCTGCCTGCCAATGCAGGATACACAAGACATAGGTTCGATCCCTGGATCAGGAAATTCGCTTGGAGTAGGAAATGGCAACCCACTCCAGTATTCTTGTCTGGGAAATTCCATGGACAGTGGAGTATGGCAGGGTACACTCCATGAGGCTGCAAAGAGTCTAAAATGACTGAGTGAGTGAGCAGCCATAGGAACATAAAAGTCTGCTCCTGGTTATGTATCTCGAAAAAGAAAAGCAAAAAACAAGCAGTAATTGGAGAGCATCCTAATGTTCATAGCAACATTATTTATAACAGCCAAGACATGGAAGCAATCTAAGTGTCCATCAGCAAATGAATGGATAAAGATGATGTGACATTTATACACACACACACACACACACACACACACACAAACACACACATACCCACACACAATGGAATACTACTCAGTTGTAAAAAATGAAGTTTCGCTATTTGAAGCAACATGTAGGGATTGGGGGCATTATGCTAAGTGAAATAAGTCAGACAGAGAAAGACAAATACTATATGATATCACTTATATGTGGATTCTAAAAAATGAACAAACTAGTGTATACAACAGAAAATAAGCAGACTCAGGCATAGAGAACAAATTAATGGTTACAGTGGTGGTGGGGAAAGGCAATATAGGGGTGGTTAAGTAGGACGTACAAACTACGGGGTATAAGATTGGCTGAAGGATGCGCTATGCAACATGGAATGTAGCTGATATTTTGTTATGACTGTAAATAGAAAATAACCTTTAAAATTATATACAAACAAAAGAAATTTTTAAAAAGAACATAGAATTCTGCTTCTTTTCATGTAGTGATTTATACATTTCATAGTCTGTGTGTATCATATTTCATTTTTCATTTAATCACTTTCCAGTATGAGCCATCCTTTCTTTGTAAAGTGAAGTTCCAAGGGTATGGATTCTAAAATGTTATTTTCCTTCCTTCTGTATGTGCCAGCATTTTCCATCTAGTAGGCAGGTAGGGTTATCCAGTTTGAGGACTCCATAAAGAGTGAAGGGATTTCTTAACCAAAATTTAATAAAACTTGTCTATAGCACTGGATCTACATTCTATATATACTGTCTTCTCTATAGACATCTATACACATTGTCATACATGATAAGCTAGTGAGCTAGGGTGGCAGTCATTTGTATTAACTGTATTTTAACTTATTTGTTAACCAATGTAATTAACTTTAATTCTATTTATACACTTAAGTGACTCAGTCTGATTTTCCATATGTTGACAGTGGTAAGTATATAATTTTTGCCTTATTTTATCTTGTTTTGAAGTAGGATCTTTGAGAAACTCCTTTCAGGAAAGATCACATCTTGCTGGGAGTCAAAACTGAAAAAAAAATCATTTTTCATTGTGTAGGACTGGGATGCATTTGTATTATTATAAGTTCCCAGGGACTGAGATACATTGTTCTGAAATTGCTGTTTCATCTCTTTACACCTGATGTTGTGTTGAGTACATAGCCACAGGCATCTGAAGTTGAATATATGTATTTATATATAAAATTGCAAAATACTTTTCTCTATATTTGCAAGATCTCTGTTTTCACAAGATACTCAAAATCTGTCTTAATCACCTTTCTCTTTCCTAAGAGAATTCAGGAAGTTTCATGACTTATACCAGGTGTGACTAGAAAAGGTTTGTTTCAGAATGTTTATACCTGTACTTCTTCAGAGTGACAAGTGTGACTTTTTTGAATCTGTGCTGAGATTGATCTACGACTGAAGAGAATTTAGAAAATTCACAATTAAACCACATAGAAAGGCCTGAAGCTATTTCCTTTTCTTTGTAAAAATGAAGCTCCAAGGACATGAATTGAAAAAAAAATAATATCTCCCCCAAATTAATTGAGAATAAGGCTGGATTTAGCTCAGCAGTGGTTGCTTAGCAACCACACTACATGTTGGAAAGAGGATGTGGGTGCTTTAGCCCCTGGGTACTACTTAAGGCACTGAGTTTCCTTGAAGGATGTGGAAAAAGAAAAAAAAATAACATAGCTCTGTGCTCTTTTGGAAGTTTATATTTAAAGGTGCCTGTGATCTAATACCATATGCTTGGATGGACTTGAACCTTTTATATCAGATTCAACATTGAAATTCAGCTAAATTGTCACCTCTTTCATGAAGCTTTCCCTAACCCTTCCCAGTGACCCTCAGAATCCAGGTCTTGTCTTCTTCCTCTGTGCTCCCCTCATCTCCTGTATTTCATTATCATCACAGTTGTCACAGTGTCCTAGGATCATTAACTTGTTCACTTATCTGTCTGTATGCCTTTCTGTCCTATGCGATTGTAATTAGGGACTGTCTCTTGGTTTTTCTGTGTATCCAATTCATAACCCCATGTCCTGTTCTTTGTAGATGTTCTGTTTTTGTTGAGTAGATGGATAGATGCAGAAATGAATAAATCCAAACGCCAGGCTTCAGTGAAGATAACTGCCTATTTTAGCAGATGTATCAAGGACTCTGTAACATGTCCATAACGTGAGGGGAGCACTTTGTGGCCTGTTTCAAGCCTTGTTCTAAGGAGTTTGTTGGAGTCAAGTTGCCTCCCCCCTATTTCCTGTGTTCTGCCCTAGAGGTTGCCCCAGCCGTTGTGGTTGGTTGTTAAAATGAGTTCAGACCATCTGCTGATGGGCTCTGACTTCCAATCCCAAGGTGGGTGAGCCTGCCAGCTTCTCCCTGCTTGTTGGACTTCACCTGTGGCTTTTCGCTCTTTCTTATTACTCAAGAGATGCTTCTCCCTGCCTTTCATTTTGCTGTGAAGTCATCTTCATCTAGGATTGACATAGGAAAGTTTCCTTGAGAAGACTGTTGATTCCCTGTGGCTGTTAACACGTGTATTTATGACTGTAATAACCCAGAATTCCCCCAGATAATCCTTAAAAAGGACATTATACATCAGGCTGTTTCCTGAGTAGGGAGCTATAAAGGAAACTCATTTCTCATATCTGGGTCTTCACCTCTGATGTACTGGTGAAAGTGAAGCGAAAATTGCTCAGTTGTATCTGACTCTTTGAGACCCCATGGACTATACAGTCCATGGAATTCTCCAGGCCAGAATACTGGAGTGGGTAGCCATTCCCTTCTCCAGGAGATCTTCCCAACCCAGGTTTCCCACATTGCAGGCAGATTCTTTACTGTCTGAGCAACCAGGGAAGTTCTAAGAGATTTTAGGTCAGGACTGTTTACAGAGGGTCAGCCAGAACAGAGGGAAACTAAGAGAGATTAGGTACCACTCTGGGGTAGACATAGGCTAGGTTTAAAGGACAAACAGGGAAGAATCAGTACCAGATCCTCTTAGGACACAGAGCATGGTGGAGAACAGTGGAGAGGGGATTTGGAAAGGCACGTGGAAGGGACTCCACACAGCCATCCAGACAGATTGCACACATCACGGGCCCTGTTGGTGGAGGCCATGCTTTACTCCAAAATAATTTAGGGAAAACGTTTTGACATTTTCTTTTGAATCTTCCACTGCTTCTGTAGATACTTTCATCTTGTTTCTCATTGGCATCAGCCCATTACTAGTTTGCTCATTTAAGGGTTGTAACACCCTATAAACACTAATAAACACAAAATTTCCTTGACTTACTGTTATCTTTGGGATGAAGTCCACCTTAATGGCATTTGAAGATATTCACACTGACTTGTTACTGTCTGGGTAGCTCTTACTCATCTTTAAATTGACTGGATGCCAGTGGGAGCAATCTGTGATCCCCTGGTTTAGGTAAGGAATGGAGTTTCCTGGACAGACTACTGCTTAGGAAGGGCAGGTCTCTGAGCAGTTTCTAGAATCTCAATACCCCAAGGTGAGCAGGTGCCTCTCTAGAACACCAACATTGATGTGACTTAGCTCCCAGTCCTAGGTTTCACTTCAAGTTCTCTGGAGAGGCAGTCTGATTGGCCCAGCTCAGGTTAGTGGTGTACTGCTGGTCCAATTAGGTTTGGTCAGTAGAGATACAAAGTAGCCAGTGTTGGCCCTGGGAACTTCTTAGGGAGTTAAGAGACAGTTCTTAGAAGAAAGGATCGAAGGTGAGGTAGACAGATGCCTTTAAAAGTTATCTAATATAAACACCTCGCTTAATTGTGAATTTTTTATTAAAAATTTTCAAAATGTTTTATTGAGGCATAATTCATGTAAAGTATATTTGATTCTGGCATACAATGTTATAATTTGATGTTTGTATATACTGTCAAATGATCACCATAAAAAGTCTAGTTAACATCGTCACCATATATAGTTATACATTGTGTGTGTGTGATAAGAATTTTCAAGATTTATTCTCTTAGCAGCTTATAAATATGCAACGCAGTATTAGTAATTGTAGTCATCATACTGTGCATAGTATCATCAGGACTTATTTATTTATAGTTTGGAGTACTTTTTGACTGCCTTCATGCATTTTGGCCAACCCCACCTCTGGCAACCAAAAATTGTGATCTTTTAATTTATTTTATATATTCATTTATTTCTGACTGATTTTTTATTGAAGTATAGTTGATAAACAATATTAAGTTTCAGGTGTACAGCATAGAGATTAAGTATTTTTAATAGATTTTACTCCATTCAAAGTTATTAGAAGATAATGGCTATAATTTCCTGTGCTGTAGGATATATCCTTGTTGCTTATCTGTTTTATACACAGTAGTTTGTATCTCTTAGTCCCTTACCCCTAAGTTGCCACCGTGTCTCCCTGCTGGTAACCAATTTGTTTTCTTTCTTTTTTTTTAAATATAGCTGTCTATATATCTATCTATCTGTATATATATGATTTAATGTATGGATGCATCACATTTCTTTTTTTTTTTAATTGGAGTATAATTGCTTTGCAATGTTGTGATCTTTTAAAAGGATCCATGCTGTTGTGACTGTTACCTCTGACACTTGGAACCTTCTTAAGTCATATCCTCAAAGGAACATGAAGATCAATGGGCTACTTTTGTTTTTTGTGCTCTGGTGAATCCACAAAGATAAGACCAACTAGTATAATTATCTCTGAGGAGATAAATAGGAAGTTTTTATTTCAGGAGCTTCAGTCTTTGAGAATCTTTCCCTTGGGAACAGAATGATGAATATTTGGAGTACTCCAAGGCAGAATAATGAATATTTGCTTTTCCTTTCATTTTTTACATTTTTCCTGAGCCAGAGGCGGCAGTGGATTCTGCAGTCATTTTGGTATTCCCTAGCTATTCTTGTGGGCACCTTGCCTGATTCAGTTATGCTTTATAAATTTTAAAATGCAATTGAAGTCTCTTTACTACTTTATCTCTGAGTCTGAGAAATATAAAATTGAAAAATATAGTGGAAGCCTGTATTAGTTAGGATTAAATTCAGCTGGATATGGAAAAAACTCAAAGAACAGTGGCCTAACTAAGGAAGGAGTCTTTTTTGGCTTTAAAAAAATTTTTTTTCCTACTCTCACATTAAAAAAAAAAAAAAGCACCAGTAGTTGGTAGTCCAGAACTGGTAAGGTAGAGCCACATTTGTCAGTGACCCAGGTCGGTTCTCTTTCTGCTCTTCCATCCTTAGTATGACTTCCATCATCAAGGTTGCCTTATGGTCGTTTGAGATGATCATTGTAGCTCCAGCCTTCACATTCATGTTCCAGGCAACATAATGGAAGAAAAGAAAGAGGAAAAAATGTAATTCCCCACTGAGTGAGCTCCTTTTAAAGAATTTAAGGGAGGAACCCCACACTGTAACTTTTGCCTAATATCTCGCAGGAAGATGGGGAATAAAGAATTTTAGCTAATTTTTTTGAACATCATTTACAGTTGAGGAGTGTGTGTATACACCTGTAAGTTCCATAAGCTGATTAGGCTGGAGCTCTATTTGCAGTTGGATTCCATAGGGCTGGGCAGAGTGGACTGCATGGCTATAAAATCAGACCAATCTAGGTTTGGATCTTGGTCTGCCTCTTACTCCTTGGATGTCCTTGAGCAAGTCAGGGAGCTTTTATTTTATCGTCTGTCCAATAGAGATAATAATAGAGCATACTGTATAAGGATCAAAAGAGGTGACATAAATACATACATTTTTATCTAATTAATAAGTTTTAAAATAAGTACCAGTAATTTTATTTCTTTTAGTGTCCCTTATGGGTTAAGCTTTGTGTCAGCTTTTACAAATGTCATATCACAACAAGTTTGCAAAATATTTTACAAATGAACAAATCAGAAACTCAAAGAGGCTAAGTAACTTGACCCAGGTTATACAGAACTGAAATATTAAGCTCCTCCCTCTCAATTAAAAAGAAGCATATTTTTTGAGTCTAATGATTCTGCTTTTTCTTCCAAATTAGATTGTCTCTTTTAGATCCAGGTTACAACTGGATACACAGTACATACGGGTTTCTATAATAACAGACCAAGTTCTGGTCACATTTTCCTTTACTGATTGTATTCACTGGCAAGTATCAGGTGCTGGCAGAGATGGTGAATTGGGCCTTTAAGCCCTTGGACTTGGTGTATCCTGGGAAAGAAATGGGACTCTGCTATAACAGAAAAATAAAAGGGTTTTTATGACTAAGGCATTTTTTTCAAAGTCTCCCTGTTTCTGGCTGTCTCCTAGTTAACCTATGTAGCCTTGGACTGAAATGATCTGGTTAGATCCTGTTGTTCTCTATCTCTGGCATCTGCTGTGGTAGTTATAACGGTGGGTTGGACTAATATGATATGTCCATGGAGGGTATATGTTGTATAATGCCCTCATGATTTCCTTTGACGGTAATCAATGGATTGCCAGGACAGAGACAATCAAGGATGCTCTCAGTGCCACAGAAAATGTGTCTGAATTCAGAAGTGAGGATCAGGGCAGAAAAAGCCATTTGTAAGCTGGAGCCTAAAGGATGAATAGAGATTTGCCAAAGAAAGAGAAGCTGGAAGAGTATTCTAAGCAGAAGGACCAGTCTGGGCTCTGTTTGAGCTCTTACTTGTGGACACCTGTTTTCTGATTATTCCTGCCCTTTCTTACCTTTTAATTTTTGCCTTGGCTCTGCCAGGGCTGGCTTTTAGCTGCCCCCTCTGAAAGCCTCATCAAATGTGGATGCCACCACCTTTAACAATATGCCATTGGGATTATGTCCACCTAAAGCCAATGTTAACAAACCCTTCTCCTGGCTAGCTCTAAGACAGAGATGGCAACTAGGCTTTGTTTCCTGTGCCAATGCTAATAGTTGGCTGGTAGTAGCCTGGGCAGATCAAAGGATACTTGAGGATTAGTGGAAAGAGTCCCATAGTTAATTAGCGATGCTTTCCTAGGTTCAGGAACAGAATCCTGACATGTAGCTATTGGCATTCTTGAGTCCAAAACATTCCTTCCTTTCCATTCTGTTTCAATAGAACTAGGAAAAATGTCAGAGATGAAGCAGGGTACCATCCAGAAAGCACAGATGATAACATCTCCTGGCCCTTGTTTGTAGCCCTGCCAGCCTCAGCATGTGAAATTTGGCTTTTGGTTATAATAAAAAGCTGGCTCCAGAGTTCCTTGGGCCATCTCAATGTTCCCTACATTTGCAAGCCCCTCAGACACCCAGCTGCTTCTCCTAAAATACCTGCCAACAATAAAGTGTGTGCTGTAGAGGATGCTCCTTATGGAAATAGCTGGGGAGAGGCAGAAATATTATCTGTGACACAGAGTTGAGGATGCCACTGGTCAACATGGACTTGATTCTGTGACCTAATCTTCATAAATGTTTCCTGCTAACTCACAGAGTAACCAGCCATACATAACAGTCTACTTTTAAAAAATATTAAATTTTTTTTCTTAGTAATTTTCTCTAATTATTTCTCTGTGTAAAAATTTTTCTCAGTCCTGTTGACTGCCTGCACACTGTTCCAACCCCTCTGTCTTGTACTCGACTTTGCAGCTGCACAAGTAACTATTTCACTCTGTTTCTTTGTCTATTCCAACTTTTCCACCTGAAACCCTCTTCGGCTTCACTTTGACTGTTTAGCTCTTCCTGTTCAAACTCCAGACCTTGCTGGATCCTTGCCAGCATCACCCATATAACACCCCCAGTTTATCAGCCTTTCTCATCAGAGCCATCTCTTTGCTCTTTATGTGCTTATATATTATTGCCCATGGGATATTGGTCATAAATAAATCATATGACTTGGCAGACTTTGAACTTGCTGTGGTAGGGATTGGATCTCCATGTTCTTTTTTTTTTTTTTTTTTAGCTTTAATTTTTTTTGGAGCCATGCCATATGACATGTGGAATCTTAATTCCCCAAGCAGGGATTGAGCCTGCAACCCCTTCATTGGAAGGAGAAGTTTTAACCACTGGGCCACCAGAGAAGTCCTGGATCTCCATCTTCTAACAAGAATTTAAACCAAAGTCTGGTTACCTCAGATGTTTAATTTAACTTAATCATTGGGGAAAACACACACACACACTACAATGCTCTTTACATCATATTTTTTTCACTGGGTTCTGTGAACATCTGGAGGGGTGAGGAAACTTCTGGCTAATCAAATACAGAGATATATACCCATTTCATTTGTTGTCCTTTGAATTCTCTTTCTTAGGTTATAGTCAGGACAAGGAAGAGTAGGACTGAAAAATAAACACTTGAAGTTACTTCAATGCAGTTTGGTGGGACCAAAGAGATTTTGTTTTTATTTTCCTCAGCAAGGTTCCAGGCAACATCTTGCCTAGTTATGTTAACTGAATTATTCAGATTGCTCATGAGTTAATATTGTCTTATTTCATGTTTCCAGCTCATTAACTAATAACCAAAATCCCAAGTAATTAAGACATTTTGAAAGTGCCATTAAGTGCCATTAAATTTAGTCTCCCTCCTGGGTCTCTTGAATAGCTGGGTAGAAAACACTTAACCCTTGGCTCACGTTACCTTTCTAGAGAATGATCGTCATCCTTCTGGCTTCTCTCCAAATGCACTGGGCTGGTTTCCTATACCCTGGATTCCCAAGGCTTTGTCCGCTAGTCACTGTCATGCTGTTTGGAAACATGCTGTCAGTTAAAGGAGAAGGAGAAAGACTGTGGGCTCCCACCTGTCCAAACATGCTTTTTTTTTGCTTGCTTTGATAGCAACGAACATTAGTATATAGTATATTCCAAGCACCCCACACACCATAAGCTCCATTAGAGAAGACAGTTAAACTCCTTTTTTTTTAATTAAAAATTTTTTTTTAACTCCTTTTTAACACCAAAATTAAGAAGTGAACCCCCAGTGTGTTGGAATGTAGAAAGCTCTGTCTTTAGAAGATTTGAGTCCTTAGGTGTCTCCTGCTGTCTGCATCTGTCAATCTTGCTGTTCTCTCAAAAGCACAGGTTTACAGTTGACCAGTTATCCCAATAAGACTTCTCTTTCCTAATTAATCCAGCAGAAGTCCCAGGATTGAGTGCAAAGGGACCACTCAAAAAAAAGTGGATTTTTTTTTTTTATATTCCCTGACTAATACTGTGGTCAGAGGGGCTAAAATTTGATAACTGACCTGCCTGGAATCATGGGTGTGTCCCTGTAGCTGGACCTGAGCTCAGCTCTACCCCAATGATAAGAAATGGTGATGAGGAGAGCTAATTCTGCAAAGGAAAATCAGTGTTTCTCCCACATTAAGGGTGGAGGAATGCAGAGTTGAAGAAACATCCACTACCACTGACTGACAGAATTTCCATTAGGAAGAAGAGAAACAAAAGAGCTAGAGAACCCATCTTTCTAGATCCAAGTCCTTCTAGATCTGGTCTGATCCTCCTGGATCTCTGCCTGGTATAATAGTTCCATGTCTGACCTGGTGACTGGCCCAGTCACTGCATGCAAATCTGAGGGATCAACAGGGCTGCCCTGGATGCAGGCGGTGACGAGGAAGGAAAGCTTAGTGGTCTCTGGATGTTTGTATACTCCCCCAACTTGTAAGGCTTGTACAGGCCACGTTCCTATAGCTCAGAGCATTGTACCTTGTGACCTTATCCCAGGACTGTCTCCCATGGACCTGCACAAGTACCTAACTGTTGTTATAGTGATGATGCATCATAGTGACAGAGCATGCGTTGTCTGTCTGCTAGTGTGACTACCAGGGAGACATGATTGATATATTTCTTTTCTCCCAAAGCAGACACCCAAACTTGAAATGGTTGTTAATATAGTGGCTCTGGTTGAGTAGTAATTATTGTTGACCATGAGTAAAGGAGGCAGGGTGCCCATTTCCAAAGTTTATTTCCTTTTCCACACTCAACCAGTGCTTCATTTGAAAATACTCCCAGTAGAAACAAAGCCACCATTCTCTGTCCCTTTCCCTCTTTTTTAAGATACTAGAGTCTCAAGATAGTGCACCCCTTTGAATTTACAAAGCTTTTCACTTGCAAGTGAACCTAGGCCACTGCTCTCCATCTATATGAACACTTTATACAAGGGGCATCAGGACACTGGTATTTTTTTTTTAAAGTTCCCAGCTGTTTCTAGATACCCCTGATCTAGACAGTCTTCTGACTTGGCATGTCTGAATCTTCTAAGCCCTTCCATGATTACAGACAGGGTTGTCTGCCATCTTCTATTTATGTTGTATTTTTGTTATGACTTCCTGCACTATTTTGCAACAGCTGATTTATTCGTTCACTTCTCTCTGTAAACTGTGCCCCTTTCAGGCATAGACTCTGTCTTGTCTTGTTCACCTCTGTATCTTGAGCACTTAACACAGCATCTGTAACCAGGTGGATGTTTGGTAAACCTTAGCTGAATGAGTTGATTCTGTGCTCTTCTCTCAGAGGTCCTTGTTCTAGGCATTATTGTTATCACTCCTGTCTCATCAAGTCAGAAACTGAGGCTCTCAGATGTTAAGTGCTATGTGCAGAATCTAACTTGAACACAGAGCTTCTGGCCCCAGGGCCATTTTCCTCTCCAGAACATCATTCTTAATGGAAAGTAGATACAATTGCTGTTGTGTGTGGCTGAATCATATGAAATTATAGGATAAAATGGTCAGAATTTGAAGTTTCATAGGCCTCAGTCTAATAATTTTGTTGTAGACCTTATTCGGAATTTGACTTTTCGTTATAAGAAAGCAGTACCCAGTAGTCAAAACACATGGGCTGAAAATCTCAATGGGCTTAGTTGATCAGAAAAAACATGTACCTAGAAGGCTGGTGAGCAGAAAATCAGACCTGATAGCTCTTCACAGTACAGATTTCAATAAAGTATGTTGTTGGATGAGTTCAGTTTAATGGCTGTGTAGACATCAGCTTTCTGGATTGGGGATTTTCTCTGTCAGTGTTTGGGGTCATTGGGTAGAAGTCAGTTCTGTAAACTTGTGGAGCCACAGGATTATGGAGTCTCCACTTTCTCATGGAGTCTGATCACTGTATGAGGACTTAAATAACTGAATTTAAGCTTCTACATTGCTGTGTGACATTATAAAACTCTCATTTCTTTGAGCTTCACTTTATCTGCCAAATGGAGAGAATAACTGCTATCTTAGCAGATTACTCTAAGGTCAAAAATAAGTATATTATCCATTAAAGGCCTTACAAACTGTAAGGTAGTGAACAGTCATCTGATGAGATTATTGTGACTCTTCCCCCACCTAGAACTGAAAGGCCAGCAGGCTCACTAAACCCAACATTAAAGTATAAATACTTGAATGAACAATCTAGAAGGCTTTAATGATAATACATGAGCATCCTCTTTTTTTTAATGTGAGGTCCCCTCTGGCATGAATACTTTGTTACAGTCAGTTCATTTCCTGTCTTTCCAGCAGATTAACTGCTTGTCTGAACTCCTAAAATAGGAATGATGAGCCTCCGAGGAGATGAAGGGACTCCATGATTAACTGATCTGTTTTTGTCTCTTGTAGTGAGAAGTTACCACCACGCCCAGAGTGGTGTTCTTCTCTGAAGGGCTGTAATTCTCACTTTATAGCCGGTGGCAGGTGGACACTCAGGCCGACAGTGTCACTGAAGAATTCACTCCCTAAGACCTAGAGGAAGAATGGCACGAGCAGTTAAGCAACCTTAAACATAAACCACCAGTCCTGTCTCTCTGTAGATTTCTTGAACTTCACCTAGACTTTCAAGATCACAAACTTTGAAGTTGGGCCCAGCAATCTATGTTGTAACAAACTTTCTAAGTGATGCTGACGCACATTAATGTTTGAGAAGTATGGTATATCTTACTGGACAGATCAAATCCATCTCTCTTTAAGTAGGGTAGGAATCAAACCGCAACATGTAATATCTCCAGTTAATTCCTCTTTCCCTGGATATCTACTGAGAGTTCTATGTCGATTATGCTCAGCTATGTTTGTGAGACTTTACTGAGGGGATAGGTGAATGAGTGGAGAAAACTGGGTCAAAGTGAGACTCTAAAGTAATATAAATTTTAAAAGAACTTGTCACACTTAGTTGAAAAGAAAGACTCTGGGAAGTATAGTGGGATAAGAAAGTGAGGTGTGGACAAGACAGCCAAATGAACTGGTTCTTCTAGAAAAAGACAAAGAGGTAAAATCTGCATGCCCCTAGTTGTTTAAGCCATCAATTCAGAGTCACTTTTGACTCATTTTCTTTTCGTCAGTGGCCACTTCCAGTCCATTAGCAAATCCTATCAACTTCACCTCCAGAATATATCATCACCTCATCGACTTCTCCAAGTTTATATTATAGCTGCCAAACCATAGACATTTTTCTCCTGGGACACATCTTGCCTCCTAACTGGTCCCCCAGCTTCCACTCTTGTCAATGTACTTTGCACACGTTCAGAATTAGCTTAAAGCATAATTCAGATTAGTCACTCCCCCACCTGCTCAGAACTCTCCAAAGAATGTTCTTTGCATTTAGAATAAAAGCCCTTCTTCTAAACCTGGCCTATAAGATTCAGACTCATCTGAACATTAACTGCCCAGTCTCATTTTCCATCTGCTCCTCCCATAATCTGCTTCAATGACAATTTTTTGGGTCACTTCCTCAAGTTTTCCAGCCATGTTCCTTTCTCCAGGCTTCTTCGCATGCTATAACTCTGTGTAGGATGCTACTCTTTCAAAGCCCGCTCCTCTTTCTGCTTTAGGTCTCAGGTTAAATGAAGCATCTTCAGAAGGACTTTTATTAGTGAATCTGTCTCAAGTGACCTTTCCCAGATTCATTCAGTACATCACTCCTCCTTTGGTTCCTGCTTAGTATTAATCACAGTTCGAGACTTGATTTTTGTTGTTGTTGTTGTTGCTCATTTCTCCCCGTAAGACTTAACTCCTCAGAGATTGAGACCATGTATGTCTTACTCAGTTTTCTTTCTGCCCCTGCAACGGTGATGGTGATTGATCCATAAATGTTGAATCAGTGAATGGTGGCACATGATTCTTTAGACAGGTAGATAGACATTTATGTATTTAGTAGTAAGCTGTTCAGACAATATTTATTTAGGTGATGAACACAAATAATTCAAGAAAATATATGCAGATAGCTAAAACCATTATTATTTTTTTTTTGAATTTTTTTTTTAATTATTATTTTTTTTTCCAGTGGGTTTTGTCATACATTGATATGAATCAGCCATGGATTTACATGTATTCCCAATCCCGATCCCCCCTCCCACCTCCCTCTCCACCTGATTCCTCTGGGTCTTCCCAGTGCACCAGGCCGGAGCACTTGTCTCATGCATCCCACCTGGGCTGGTGATCTGTTTCACCATAGATAGTATACATGCTGTTCTTTTGAAATATCCCACCCTCACATTCTCCCACAAAGTTCAAAAGTCTGTTCTGTATTTCTGTGTCTCTTTTTCTGTTTTGCATATAGGGTTATCGTTATCACCTTTCTAAATTCCATATATATGTGTTAGTATGCTGTAATGTTCTTTATCTTTCTGGCTTACTTCACTCTGTATAATGGGCTCCAGCTTCATCCATCTCATTAGGACTGGTTCAAATGAATTCTTTTTAATGGCTGAGTAATATTCCATGGTGTATATGTACCAGAGCTTCCTTATCCATTCATCTGCTGATGGGCATCTAGGTTGCTTCCATGTCCTGGCTATTATAAACAGTGCTGCGATGAACATTGGGGCGCACGTGTCTCTTTCAGATCTGGTTTCCTTAGTGTGTATTAAGAAGGAATTCAGAGTGAAGAAAAATATGTGTTGGAGCTCAGTCCCCTGCATAATGCATCTCTCCTTTTATTTATTTATTTTTTTGCTACTGTAAGAGTGGCTCTTAGAAGGATATTTAGAAAGTGTTGCTTCATGTCATGTAGTTACTCTTCATGTTGTGCCACTCTTACAATAGTAAAAAAAAATAATAATAATAAAAAATGCGAGAACTGACTCATTGAAAATGACCCTGATGCTGGGAAAGATTGAAGGCAGGAGGAAAAGAGGACGACAGAGGATGAGATGGTTGGATAGCATCACCAGCTTGATGGATATGAATTTGAACATGCTCCGGGAGTTGGTGATGGGCAGGGAAGTCTGGTGTGCTGCAGTTCATGGGGTTGCAAAGAGTTGGACATGACTGAGCAACTGAACTGAACTTATTGATTTCAGTTGTCTGCTGAAACTGGCTCATCCTGGTTCATGAGAGCAGACTGTGAGCCTCTCTTCCTAATACCATGACCTCATGTTCCTAGTCTGAAATCTGTAATGGTGGAAGAATTTATCCCATGGCAGCTGACAAAAACTAAAACTCATAGTTTTTTTCCCCTAGAGAACTTGTTATTAAACATTTTCCAGCATAATACTGATAGTCATGTTTCTTAGGTTGTGATTCCCAGAAACAGAACCATCAGTGAGAATTTGTGAGAAAGTGATTTTCTGGGGATTATTCCAGAGATGAGGGGATAGTAGGGGAGTATGAAAATAGGACCATTAAGGGAAGAAGATCAAATACGAATGTGAAATCAAGTAAAGCCCCACAGAGTTTTCCTTTGGCTGAATCCCAGGGAGAAGCTCTGAAAATAGAGCTGTCTAATCAGGAACTAGGGTTCTGGATTATTTGTACTCTCACCTAGCACTTATTGGTTGAGGACTTTCCCTTGAAGAACATGTAGATTCTTAGGCACTTCCTGTTTCTATGGGCAAAACAATAACAACAAAGAAAAAAAAAAACAAGTTCTGAGAGCAGGGCTGTGACAGAGACTCAGGTGCTGGTGTTGGGAGCAAGAACACCCCAAAGCCCATGCATGCACAGCCTGCTGACAGCCCTGCTACAGAGCACCTCCAAATGTTTAGCTTTGATTCCCTTACCCAGGAATATGGAGGTCTGGCGGATAAGTAGCTATGGCACTGGACCTCAGATTGTGTAGACTGACAAGTTCCCAGGTGATGCCATTAACACCACTCATGAATCACTTTCAGGGGTCAAATGCAACATTGTGCTTTACATTATTTTGTACCAGAAGGCCCAGTTTTATTTTGGATATTCAAGTTGACTTTCATGGAATCATGCTTTACAAAAGAGTTTGAGATAGAAGAAATTTCCAAGAAACACTTGACTCGACCATTGAATTTCCTCAAACAGTTTATCACTGAGGTCAGCCATTTTGTTACAGTACTTTAGGTTAGCAAGGGAGGTTTCAGATCCCTGGTACGTCTGGAACATAAAGACGAGGTGAGTACCTAACATTTTTTTGAGCTTGTCATTGGACCAGCAGCCAAATCTATTGTCCAGATACCAAAGGATGGTTCTTTTTCTCTATATCTTTTGGCTTCAAGTTCACACATCCATTCAACAAGCGTCAGTTGATCCCTTGTTATTTGCAAGTCCCTAAGGCATGCTGGAATGCTAAAGTAGGAAGTCAAGAAACACCTGGAGTAACAGGCAAATTTGGCCTTGGAGTACGGAATGAAGCAGGGCAAAGGCTAATAGAGTTTTGCCAAGAGAACGCACTGATCATAGCAAAAACCCTCTTCCAGCAACACAAGAGAAGACTCTACACATGGACATCACCAGATGGCCAACACTGACATCAGATCGATTATATTCTTTGCAGCCAAAGATGGAAAAGCTCTATACAGTCAGCAAAAGCAGGACCGGGAACTGACTGTCGCTCAGATCATGAACTCCTTATTGCCAAATTCAGACTTAAACTGAAGAGAGTAGGGATAACCACTAGACCATTCAGGTATGACCTAAATCAAATCCCTTATGACTATACAGTGGAAGTGAGAAATAGATTTAAGGGACTAGATCTGATAGACAGAGAGCCTGATGAACTATGGATGGAGGTTCGTGACATTGTACAGGAGACAGGGATCAAGACCATCCCCATGGAAAAGAAATGCAAAAAGTCAAAATGGTTGTCTGAGGAGGCCTTACAAATAGCTGTGAAAAGAAGAGAAGCAAAAAGCAAAGGAGAAAAGGAAAGATATTGCCATTTGAATGCAGAGTTCCAAAGAATAGCCAGGAGAGATAAGAAAGCCTTCCTCAGCGATCAATGCAAAGATATAGAGGAAAACAACAGAATGGGAAAGACTAGAGATCTCTTCAAGAAAATTAGAGATACCAAGGGAACATTTCATGCAAAAATGGGCTCAATAAAGGACAGAAATGGTATGGACCTCACAGAAGCAGAAGATATTAAGAAGAGGTGGCAAGAATACACGGAAGTACTGTACAAAAAAGATCTTCATGACCCAGATAATCACAATGGTGTGATCACTCACCTAGAGCCAGACATCCTGGAATGTGAAGTCAAGTGGGCCTTAGAAAGCATCACTATGAACAAAGCTAGTGGATGTGATGGAATTCCAGTTGAGCTATTTCAAATCCTGAAAGATGATGCTGTGAAAGTGCTGCACTCAATATGCCAGCAAATTTGGAAAACTCAGCAGTGGCCACAGGACTGGAAAAGATCAGTTTTCATTCCAATCCCTAAGAAAGGCAATCCGAAAGAATGCTCAAACTACTGCACAATTGCACTTATCTCACACGCTAGTAAAGTAATGCTCAAAATTCTCCAAGCCAGGCTTCAGCAATACGTGAACCAAGAACTTCCAGATGTTCAAGCTGGTTTTAGAAAAGGCAGAGGAACCAGAGATCAAATTGCCAATATCTGCTGGATCATCAAAAAAGCAAGAGAGTTCCAGAAAAACATCTATTTCTGATTTATTGACTATGCCAGTGCCTTTGACTGTGTGGATCACAATAAACTGTGAAAAATTCTGAAGGAGATGGGAATACCAGACCACCTGACCTGCCTCTTGAGAAACCTGTATGCAGGTCAGGAAGCAACAGTTAGAACTGGAAATGGAACAACAGACTGGTTCCAAATAGGAAAAGGAGTACGTCAAGGCTGTATATTGTCACCCTGCTTATTTAACTTATATTCAGAGTACATCATGAGAAACACTGGGCTGGAAGAAGCACAAGCTGGAATCAAGATTGCCGGAAGAAATATCAATAACCTCAGATATGCAGATTATGCCACCTTTATGGCAGAAAGTGAGGAGGAACTAAAAAGCCTTTTGATGAAAGTGAAAGAGGAGAGTGAAAAATTTGGCTTAAGACTCAACATTCAGAAAACTAAGATCATGGTATCTGGTCCCATCACCTCATGGGAAATAGATGGGGAGACAGTGGAAACAGTGTCAGACTTTATTTTTTTGGGCACCAAAATCACTGCAGATGGTGATTGCAGCCATGAAATTAAAAGACGTTTGCTCCTTGGAAGGAAAGTTATGACCAACCTGGACAACATTTTGAAAAGCAGAGACAATACTTTGCCAACAAAAGTCCGTCTGGTCAAGGCTATGGTTTTTCCAGTGGTCATGTATGGATGTGAGAGTTGGACTGTGAAGAAATCTGAGTGCCAAAAAATTGATGCTTTTGAACTGTGGTGTTGGAGAAGACTCTTGAGAGTCCCTTGGACTGCAAGGAGATCCAACCAGTCCATCCTGAAGGAGATCGGTCATGGGTGTTCATTGGAAGGACTGACGCTGAAGCTGAAACTCCAATACTTTGGCCACCTCATGCGAAGAGTTGACTCGTTGGAAAAGACCCTGATGCTGGGAGGGATTGGGGGCAGGAGGAGAAGGGGACGACAGAGGATAAGATGGACAGATGGCATCACCGACTCGATGGGCATGAGTCTGAGTAAACTCTGGGAGTTTGTGATGGATAGGGAGGCCTGGCGTGCTGCGATTCATGGGGTCGCAAAGAGTCAGACACGACTGAGCGACTGAACTGAACTGAAGGAATGTTTTGTTAAGAGAAGTGAATCAAGTGAAAAAGAATAGACATGTCTCTTGCTTTCTGTAACTTTATCATCTAGTGTGTTGACTTATAGAAATAACTGGAAACTGGTTTCAAACTTATCAAACATCTTCAGTGTTTAATATGGGTGCTTAATGGTTGACACAGCTTGAATTACCTCCTAGTTACATTTGTCTTGTGCAACCAGCTTGAAGATGTGAAGTGGGTGCCCATGACACAAATTCCACAAAGAAATAAAGTAGAAAATTATTTTTAAGCCTTGTCATTGGTTATGGGAAGGCATTGATGCTTTTTTTCATGCCAACTATACTCTTTATTTTTATATTCCTCAATGAATGCTAATAAGACATACCAGTGCAGACTGCCTTAGGCAGGAATAAATATTATGTACTTGCAGTAATTAATTTATGGCACAGTGTAGTCAGTAGGGTAAAGTGAGTTTGTGAAATGCTCAGAGTACTTGACAGCTTCTTATTGAAGCAGAAATAAAATGTAGTCAGTAAATGGTAAAAGGCTGAAGAAAGTGTTTTATCACCACAAGGGTTATATTAAGTAGTTGGAGTACTTTCCTACTTAGCCTAGAGGTTATGCATTCATATTATTACAATGTGAGTGCAGTATTTTCTAAACAAAACAAGTAAACAATGGAGCAAAAGAACAGTTCATGAATATATTCTTTGAAAATAACTTTTCACTACCAGTATGCAAATGAGCTTCTAGATAAATTAACCCGTAAGTGAGTCTGCCCAGAGACCCCATCTCAAGTATTTTGCTTCAAATACATTGAGGCAACAGTAGTTCAGAAAATGCCATTTCATAGACATACAGATGGTTTTGCAGGTAGTCATTGTTAGGATAATGATGCTGTTTCCAGAATCCTCTGCCTCTAGGAGTGGGGTTTTGTTGGTAGTGGTCTTACTGTTTTCTTTTAGATTCTCCAGAGTGGACCCTGTGTTGGAAAGCCTAGTTAGTGCAAGTAGTTTGAGGGAACACACATAAGAGAAGGGGAGTGAAGGAAAAAGTGAGGCAAAAATACTATTTCAGGGTATGTGTTGCCTCAGCTGGAACCCACAGGGACCTCTGCGTTGTGTATCATGATGCAGAGTTAGACTACCTTGAGAGAAGGGTACCTCCAGCAAGTGGGGAGAGTAGGAACTCTTTAGAGTGAGGTGGTGCCTCTTGGGCAAGGACAGCTCTTGTTTTGGAGAATTGGAGAAGGAGGAAGCCGAGATCTAAGACGCAGAGCAGCTGCAGGATCGTGCCTGAGCCCCTCTGCTTATGGCACAGACATCACCCACCGTCTTCCCCTGGGAGGTGAGAGAAGGAGGAAAAAATGACAAGTTGCTTTATGGACTAAGTGCTGTAACTACAATATAACAGCAAAACTGATGACCTTGCATTGATTAGAAAATCTTGGCCACAAGACTGCTTTGGTTCCTGGTATTACTGTTAAACTTTTCCTTCCTAAGTAAGTTAAAAGTTAATCCCATAATGATCCCACACTTCTCTGATCAAGTCTTGGCATAAAATGCTCCAATAGGAGATAAACGAGTGGTTACAACACTGGGGGAAATTGACCAGTGAAGAATGAGCTCATGCACTGGATGACAGAATTGGGTGGGGGCAGGGGTGGGGGGACAGATGAATCCTTGGTCACAAGGTGGCACTACTACTGTGATGAGCATATCACTTCCTTTCTCTGTGGGAATCTTTGCAAACCCAAGTTGACTCCTCCCATGTTGCTCAGACTTTGCCTCAGTGATGGCTGGAGCTTGAAAGCCCTGGTCTCAGCAGGGTGACTAACACTGATGTCAGCCATCAGCCACAGCTGTTCTGAAGAAGAGCCTGGATGACGATTTTCTGTGGTCTAGAACATGGGCACAAGCTTGGGGAAACATGGATGGATGATCCTGTTTTCTTTGCCCACTCTCTTATAATGTAGGCTTTCCCTGCCTTTTTCAAAGTCACTTGGGGTTACCAGTGTCTCTCTTTGACCAGCCTTCAGGTGCTGCTCAGAGGGACGTGAGTCAGTGCCCTTTCCTGTATTCCTCTAGTTGGTTTTGAGAGCATCTAGAACACTAGACATCATGCCTTACACAGACTGATCCTTGACTTCTTCCCTCTGTTTGTTCTCTGTTGTTCCTTTCACTCTTTTTCCTTATATTTCCTTATTTTCTCCCTCTATCCTTTATTACTTTATCTTCCACTCTTATTTTTTTGCCATCACTCTGCCTTCTTTCTTCTTCCTCTTATTTATTCCCTATTTCACCCTATTTCACCATTTTCTCCTCCCCATTTCATGTTACATTCATCCTGACATTTGCCTTCTCCCCTCTTGCCTGCTGTCCCTTCTTTGACCTCTCTCCTCCTCACCCTTCCTCCTGCTCATCCTTTTCATTTTACACTTCACATCTGCCCTCTCTCTTCTGTCTTCTTCCCTCTCTTTGGTTTTCACAGCCCATCTTTGAGTTCCCAGGTAGTCAGGATGCCTGCCAGTCAGATGGGCTCCTCAGGCTCCAGTCTGACCCAGAGGCTCAGCACAGGGACAAGGCTTGTTGTATTTATTAATTCAGTGAAAGTGATGCAAGCACATGATCAACATGTGTAAAACTTCAGTAGAAGGCACTGGGGATGTGCGAGGCAAGTAATTTAGCAGGGCTCTGGGCCTCCTTCCAGACTGCTTAACACAGGGTCAGTAATGTTGGCCCCTAGCCTGCCAGGGTCTCTGTGTTTTGGGTGAGCAGCTCTACAAGGCTTAAGGATTATTTTCCAGATCTCCAATTCTTGGTTCTTGGCATTCTTTGAAGAACTCACATCGTGCTGGTGTGAGTTCACCAACCCCATCAGCCAGCTTTGAGAAAGATCTGTCTCCACCACTTCAGTCTCATCACACATAACATCTGTCTCTCATGCTCCTTTGGCAGTCAGAGGGTTTGTTGTATTATGCACCTTGGAATATTCAAAAGATTATATAACCACCAGGCTATCAAAACCAGGAGACCAGAAATAATGGGAGCATCTTTTTCAAGGACTTTTTCCTCAGTTCTGATGTTAAGGAGGACAAAGGTGTTTGCTGGAGAATTTTAGACAAGCATAAAAATACACAATCACAGTCATAAGTGTATGTTGAAACCTCATACCATTGTAAGGACTGACTGTGTCAGTTTGGTTGAGTGGAAGTGGAAGTATCTTTCACTTAGTTGAGAAGAGTGGGAGTAAGAAATATCTTCTGACAGAGCCTCCCACAATCATTAATCAATTTTGTGATTCATCAAAGATCTGTAAATTGTTGAGGGTATTGCCAGAGAGATGCGGTTTATGTGTGACGAGATGAAAGCAGAGGATAGTGTATCTTTTAGTGATATGATAGGGTGATATGTTAGCCCCCAGAGTGAGTAGATAGAGGGAAGTGATGCAAGTCATATTTTCATGTTGTTGATTTATTCACCCAACTAGATGAGTAGTGAATTTTGTATCAGAATGCCGGTTGGTTATCCTAGGAAAACACCATCCCATGGCATACCTTTCTCATTATATCAGTGCACTTATTAAGCTATTGAGTGCACTAATTATAAGCTAATGAGTGCACTAATTAACACAGAGAAGCTCTTCTCACTAGTAAGCATGAAAGAGCTAACTAACTCCAGGAAACTTACACAAACTTAGTGGTTTGTGGTATGAAGACTGGAAGTTCAGAGGCGCACAGCATCGGAAACCTAATGGGGAAGGTTGCTTGCTGAAGTCAAGGAAAGATGCTTATCAAGATTTGGACACCTCCATATACTACTCTAAAAAGCCAACCTTATATTGTTGCAAAATCTTCGTTTACTTGACAAGCTCCGTCCCTCGGGTCTAAGGGTTGTTATAGCCAAATCAACTCTTTGGATATCTCAGAATGTTCAAACATAGTCTCCTGCAACACAGGTATGCCTCCAGAAGCCAAAGAAATTTCAATCTTCATTTCCCTCTGCCGCTGTCAGCTCTCTGTCTCTTCTATTTTCAGCATTTACTTTCAGAAGAAGAAAGGTAGCTTCTTCTTCATTTGCACACAGACCATCACAGCTACTCCCCAAATAGTCCCTATGGCCACCAAATCCACATCTTTTTACAAGACCCCTCCTCTAGCCAAATTTTCCAGTCTATTCTGACCCAAGTGCCCAATATCTTGAGAGAATACTTGATTTGCTCCACATTGGTCATCTGACTATGTCTGGCCCAATCACCTGTGACCAAGAGGTGGAGTCACAGGCACACACATGACTATGTTCATTCATTTGGTAAAGGGGAGATTAGTCCTCAAAAAACGTGGATGTGGCTGGGTGGGTACTTCCAAAGATGTCTGCTCAAGTTTGAGACAAGGAACAGTACCAGAAAGATGATCGTGGGTTGGAATTGTACAAGATAAGTGGACCTGTAATCATATCCAAATTTACAAGTAACATCCTGAGGGGCCTGATCTCTCAAAAAGTATGAAGGTTGTACACAGATTTTTTTAATTTGTAGAAATTTACCATAATCTTCAAGATAATTTCTATTTGACAGTACAACTGCCAATTTAAATCTGTGTGATGGTTTTAAGTGGATGCTAATGTTTATCTTTTCGGTTCACTAAGTTCAATGTGTTTTAAAAGATCATATTGAAACATAAACACTACTGCCAATTATTTGATTCCTATGATTAAAAAGTTCTTTTCTCTCAATATATAAATTTAATTATCTTTTCACTTACCAGCTCTCCACTTTCTTCTTGAAGGAAATGTGTCTAATTTTCTGCCTTTCAGGTTGACTTCTTGCTGTGCCAATAGCTTTTTAAATAACCAAAGTGACCTACATTAAACCCTGAGGTATGAATTTTATAAATAAAATTTATAGCTCTGTCATCATTGCCATTCATTTAAGCACACAAACCCATAACTCTTCCTTCTCTAGCCCAGGCCAATCAGTCACCAGCTCCTGCCAATTTCTCTTTCTTGATGTCTATCAAATCCATCTCTTTCGATATCTCTTTCCTTCAATCCTCTGTGTCCAGTGCTGCTTCAGGAATATTCCCCAAGCACAGGTTTGCTTTTGCCTGTCCCTTCTGCTAATGCACTTTTAAGGATTCGACACTGTTTTCAGAACCAGACCTACTTTGATCACCCTTTTCTTTGAGAATATTCCTACTGCTTAGCCCTCACTCCCCTACCTATCCATAAAAAAAGCTGAAAAAACAAATAGAATGAAAAAGAAGAGGCAAAGTCTGGTGTAGAATTGTGTCTAGTTCAGGTAATAAAGCTAAATTCTTCCAGCTAAATGAGGGAAAACCCACCTGCATTTATCTGGTTCCAGCTGTTTCATATTCTTCCCTTTTATATCAACATACTGGTCTCTGAAATGACTTCAGAGCCTTCCAGTGGCTTCTGAATGGGTCTGCCTATAATTTTGCCTCCTTATCTATCATGTATTACATGGTTCCATTAGGGTATGAATCAGAGGCGAGAGTGCCGGATTTGATTTAAAAGCTTTTCCATTTCTCCTCTTAAAATTCCTCGTTCTGTAATAAATGTTAGTTTGCATTTGCTCATAAAGTTATTTTATGAGGAGGTGTTTTGCAGTTTTTTTGTTATTTTTTCCTCTGTGGTTCTAGAAGATAAAATTTGATATCTTTTTTTTCTTGTATAGTCCTTGTGCACATTTAAAGTTTTTCTTCAAGAAAGAAAAAGTAAATTTACAGAAATAAATTAATGTGTTCTAGAAAAGAATTAGAGTCAGAAATTGTCCATGGCATCTGGCTTGTGGTGAGATACATGTATGTGCTCTTGAGCTATTAGGCCCCAGTTGGTTTCCTAAACTCTCCCTTTGTGTTGGGGGTATGCATAATCACTGTGTAGATAACCCGTTTCTGGAAACCTCAGTTCTCCTGCTTTTCTGACTTCCTAGTTTGCAACTCTTGTAGAATGCATAGCGTCTCCTGGGGATCCCCTCAACAAATATCTATTTTGAGCACCTACTTTGTTCCAGGTACTCTTCTTGGTTCCAAATCTAATGGGAAGATGCCCATGGAAGAGTTGAGGTTTTACAGACTCATAATTGAATACTAAATCCATTTCTCAATAAAAAGTTAAATTCTTTACATGTTGTTTAAACATTCTCTGTGTTTCTGTGAAAATGGGGGATAATAATAAAACACTAGCCGGAAAGAACTTGACCTGTAACGCCTGATGGTGGTGGTTTAGTCACTCAATCATGTCCAACTCTAGTGACTCCGTGGACTGTAGCTCACCAGGCTCCTCTGTCTGTGGGATTTTCCAGGCAAGAATACTGGCATAGGTTGCTATTTCCTTCTCCAATATAACCCATAATCAACATATTACCAGGGACTTCAGCCTTTATTTATCCTGGGATTTGTCAAGTAGTGCCAATGCTAGATGGATGCAAGCTGTGGTCTAGGTTTTCCTATAAAATAAACAGGCATTAACTGAGCCCCTACTCTGTACTAGAGACACAACTAGAAGAATGACACAGATCCTTCCTTCAGGGTGCTCACAGTTTATTGGCTGCATGGAGGGAAGAGGAATAGAACACCTATATTAACAAATAAACGTGTGGTTCAGGATAGTCTTGTCCTTGTGCATTTTCATTCCTTTCCATCTTACTCCTTGATGGAGGTGAAGGGTCTTTTAGCATAATAACCCTGGGAAGTGATCATGTGAAAGGTGATCATTATTTCTAGTAATAAGACTAATATTATTGTTAAAACAAGCAAGAACTAACCTTAACTGAGCACTTATGTATCAGGTACTCTTCTAAATGCTTTATATTACATTTTTAGACTCATAATTTCTTCATGGAGTAGGACTTTTCATTATTTTCTTTGTAGTTAAGGAACCTAAGACACATTAAGTAACTTGCTTAATGGTTCAAAAGAGAATTTGTCTTGTAAATGTGAATGCCATTTCAGCCTTGGATGCCTGAGGTAGAGGTCTTCCTTCTCTCAAACAGAGGATGATGGGATGGTTTGATGGAGCCATAAACTTGTATAAGGGCAAAGGGGTAGATTCTCACAGCAGGTAATGAAGGGGGAAGTGACTTGGGGATGCCCCATCTAAAGTGGGCAGTGTTTGGTCAGAAAAGGATCCCCATGGGAACAATGGAGAATATCCTTTGATTTGGATGCTAAGTATGTTTGAGTTTTGCGGGAACTCAGAATTCTTTCTTTCTGGTATGAACCCTCTGGATATTGCAGAACATGAGTCTTCTCTATCATCTTCCATCCTAAGTTCTAAGATAAACCTTTTGAGGGAAAGGCTTACAAGGAAATGATCAGTTTTACTGGATGAGTGGGTTTTGAGGTAGGGAAGTCTTCTTGGTGGAGGTTAAGCTGAGTCTTGGAAGGTAAGTAAATAATTTGCCAGCTGCCCTTGTGTGTGCATGCGTGCATGCTAAGTCACTTCAGTCCAACTCTTTGTGACCCTGTGGACCATAGGCCACCAAGCTCCTCCATCCATCAGATTCTCCAGACAAGAAAACGGAAGTAGGTTGCCGTGCCCTCTTCCAAGGAATCTTCCTGACCCAGGGATTGAACCCATGTCTCTCATATCTCCTGCACTGGCAATTGAGTTCTTTACCACTAGCACCTCCTGGGAAACCCAGCTGCTCCCACCACCCCCCTAAAAAAATAATAGGGATAAAACGGGCATTCCTGACAGAGAAGTCAGTTTGGGCAATGGTACATAAGTAGCCGACAGTCTTCAGAGGAATTGCAGGAAACTTCACTTGGTTAGACTTGTCCTGCTGGGGTGATGTGTCTGGAGGTGCTGGCATGTACAACCTTGTAAGCCATGTTTTGGAGTAAGATATTGGGAGCTGTTGAGAATATCTTAGCAGAGGGGGTAACTGGTCAGCTTTGGTTTATGAGGGTCACTCTGGCATGATACAGGGGTGGCTGGAAGAATGAGGCATCATGCTTCTTCTTTGCTTCCAAATCCTCTCTCCATATAGACATGCAAAGTGGAGCTCCTCTTTACATTCATCCCTTTGAACTCATCTTGAATAGATCAAAGGAGAGGACAGATAGCTAACACATGCATTTGTGCCTTTGAGCTTCTCAGGAAAATGACAATGGAATGAATATTGTTCATGCAACAGATGGAAGATCACTTGTAGTTTATATTTACATCTGTGAGAAATCTGAAGGATTGAGTGGTTTATCAGTACTTCTGTTGCATGTGCTATAAAAATCCACTGGCTGAATCAAGGCTCAGTGACAATTATGAAACCAGAATGCACTACTCTATCTCATCATTTATTATTTAATTAACAAATATCAGTTTAGTATTTACTATTAATATATGTTGAATAGATGGTATACTATGTGCTGTGGGGTATGCCGTGATTATCACAAATACTAATAATACCAGTAATAATGTAGTGTGTGTGTGCTAGGTCATTTCAGCCGTGTCTGACTCTATATGGCCCTATGGACTGTAGCCTTTCAGGCCAACATTTATGACATCATAACTTGTATCAGTCATTTTGCGAAATGCTTTACATGGGTTACCTAATTAAATCCTTCCCCAAAACACTAAAAGTTAAGTGTCACTATTATTTTTATTTTATTGATGAGGAAACAAACCCAGAGAGAATATAATAAGGGGACTGGGGTTTGAAATATGTCTGACACCAGAACTTGAGCTTTTAGTTTGGTACTCAAAAGAATTTAGATTCTCATTGAGGAGATGAGCCAATAAAATGGGAAACGATAAAAATGTCATAAGACGGATACAAAATGATTGTAAATGAGTTCAGAACAGATAGGTGACCACATTTAGCTTGGGAAGATCAGGGAAGCCTTTGTGGGGAGAGAGTACTGGATCTTAGATTGGATTTCTCTGGAGGCAAGCCTTGAGACAAGGACTGATGATTGGTTTATTTGGAAGATAATCCCAGAAAGCATTGTCAGGGTTGTGGGGAAGTAAGGAGGGAAGGATGGTAATAATGAAAATGTTCTAGAACTGGTCAGCACTGTGGATCACTGAGGCTGAATACCAAAGGGGACTCCAGAGGTAATATGTTTTGTGTTATTTTTTTTTAATTTTTATTAGTTGGAGCCTAATTACTTTACAATATTGTAGTGGTTTTTGCCATACATTGACATGAATCAGCCATGGATCTACATGTGTTCCCCATCCCGATCCCCCCTCCCGCTTCCCTCCCCATCCCATCCCTCTGGGTCTTCCCAGTGCACCAGCCCTGAGCACTTGTCTCATGCATCCAACCTGGGCTGGTGATCTGTTTCACCCTTGATAGTATACTTGTTTCAATGCTGTTCTTTTTTTTTTTTTTAAATCATAAAGTAAATGTATAAGGAAATTCTTGTTTTATTTATGTATTTATATGGACTCCTTACACAAATAACATTCCTGTCCTCCTAAGGGTTTCTTCTATAAATTGGAATGGCCGAGGAAAAGCACTAACTTTGACGTGATTATACATGTTCAAAAGAGAAACAGGGAGTGAAGAGAAAAGCGTCGGAAAAGTCTTCGACTCTGGGGCTCAGCACGTACAACAGATGCCGTGGACAAAAGATTCATCCGGGTTGTCGGGTAGTTCTGATGCCGAGGGAAGAGGGGAGCCCACATCCCACCCTCACCTTCTCCCACAGAGTCTAAAAGTCTGTTCTGTACATCTGTGTCTCTTTTTCTGTTTTTCATATAGGGTTATTGTTACCGTCTTTTTAAGTTCCATATATATGCGTTAGTATACTGTATTGGTCTTTATCTTTCTGGCTTACTTCACTCTGTATAATGGGCTTCAGTTTCATCCATCTCATTAGAACTGATTCAAATGAATTCTTTTTAATGGCTGAATAATATTCCATTGTGTATATGTACCATAGCTTCCTTATCCATTCGTCTGCTGATGGGCATCTAGGTTGCTTCCATGTCCTGGCTATTATAAACAGTGCTGCGATGAACATTGGGGTGCACGTGTCTCTTTCAGTTCTGGTTTCCTTGATGTATATGCCCAGGAGTGGGATTGCTGGGTCATATGGCAGTTCTATTTCCAGTTTTTTAAGGAATCTCCACACTGTTCTCCATAGTGGCTGTACTAGTTTGCATTCCCACCAACAGTGTAAGAGGGTTCCCTTTTCTCCACACTCTCTCCAGCATTTATTGCTTGTAAACTTTGGATAGCTGCCATCCTGACTGGCGTGAAATGGTACCTCATTGTGGTTTTGATTTGCATTTCTCTAATAATGAGTGATGTTGAGCATCTTTTCATGTGTTTGTTAGCCATCTGTATGTCTTCTTTGGAGAAATGTCTGTTTAGTTCTCTGGCCCATTTTTTGATTGGGTCATTTATTTTTCTGGAATTGAGCTGCAGGAGTTGCTTGTATATTTTTGAGATTAATCCTTTATCTGTTGCTTCATTTGCTGTTATTTTCTCCCATTCTGAAGGCTGTCTTTTCACCTTGCGTATAGTTTCCTTTGTTGTGCAAAATCTTTTAAGTTTCATTAGGTCCCATTTGTTTAGTTTTGCTTTTATTTCCAATATTCTGGGAGGTGGGTCATAGAGGATCCTGCTGTGATTTATGTCGGAGAGTGTTTTGCCTATGTTCTCCTCTAGGAGTTTTATAGTTTCTGGTCTTACATTTAGATCCAGGAGTAGTAATATGGAACATACTTCAGAGCTATGCCACCCCCTGGTGAGGAAGCTGAGATATTCATACTCCTATGCTAATCTTTTATTGACTGGAGGCTGCTTCTGGCTTTATAACTCCCAATCATTTCCAGCCAGCCCTAGGCTCATGCCCTTAAGGCAGGGAGTATCCAGTGCTTTCAGTATGACGAGGTTGGAATGTACTGCAATGATGACTACTGAGGTGACACGGACCAGGTACCATTAACATCAGCTATAACATTTGAACTGCAGACACCTCTAAAGAAGGCAAGATATGTAGTCTTTATTTTTGTCAGCTGTGCACTCAGTTAAAAATCCGGGGCTCTACTTTAGAGTCGGAAGGCAAGAGCAGTCATAGGAAAGCAAGAAACAGTCTTCTGCTACAGTGTTGCCCAGAGACTGGTTCACAGGGAGATTTGATCTATACAAGAGAAACCAGAAAAGTTTTCCCTGAAGAAATATTTACTAAGCTGAGCTAAGAAAGCTGAGAGCAATCACGGGTATGTGCACATGTGTGTGTCTGTGGATGGGATGGTGGCAGCAAAGGCTTGAAGCAGAAGAGGGCACAGCGAATTGGGAGATCTGAGAGCAAGGCAGTATGTCAGGGGGTGGGGAAGAACATGGTGAGGCTGGAGAATGAGGGGGTGGGGTCCGAGCAGAGCTGGCGTACACTAGGCTGTGGGCCAGAGGCGCTTAAGCATCCCTCGTGAATAAGGTGTTACTTTGACAAAGCTGACAGCATTGTTACAGAAGAGACTGGAGTTAAAGGAACTTGAGGTGCCATCGCAGGAGGTAGTTGTGATGCATGAATGCGATCTGCCATTCGGTGCCCATGAAATCACACCAGGTCAGTGGCTATCTGTGTTAACAGGATGCCTTTGACTATAAAGAAACTTAACTCAAATTGAGTTAGGCAGAATGGAAAGTCTTGCTTAGATGCCCAGAGAGAGGCGTGTGGTCAGGCCTCAGTGACGTGGGCTTTGGCTCTTCTCATGCTGTCCTCCAGGCTTCCAAGATGGCCCCGCAGGTAAAGAATCCACCTTCGCTGCAGGAGGTGTGGGTTCTATGGGGGTTCTATGCATGTTCCCTGGGTCAGGAACATTCCCCTGGAGAAGGGTATGGCACGCACTCCAATACTCTTGCCTGGGAAATCCCATGGACAGATGAGCCTGGTGGGCTACAATCCATGGGGTCACAAAGAGGTGGACATGACTGAGCAATATTTGGATTATACTGTCCTTTGGACACTTCTTTCCTCTGTTTCAATCTTGTTCTCAGCTTGGCTTTCTTCATAATCGTAAGGTGGGCAAGGTGATGCTTTTTCTAGCAGAAGAGAGATAATCCATCTCCCTAACCATAGGATAAGGGTTCTTCTCTTTAGTCTTAATATACTACCTTACATGTAGAGCCCACCCCTGGACCAGTGATGATTACCAGGAGAATTTCCAGGGCAGATTGGCTCAAGCTGGAAAACCACTCACCATAATGGAGAACAGGAGTACCAAAATTTGCTTTGACTATGGATGGAGTTTTGTGACATTGTACAGGAGACAGGAATCAAGACCATCCCCAAGAAAAAGAAATGTAAAAAAGCAAAATGGCTATCTGAGGAGGCCTTACAAATAGCTGTGAAAAGAAGAGAAGCAAAAAGCAAAGGAGAAAAGGAAAGACATACCCATTTGAATGCAGAGTTCCAAAGAATAGCAAGGAGAGATAAGAAAGCCTTCCTCAGCAATCAATGCAGAGAAATAGAGGAAAACAACAGAATGGGAAAGACTAGAGATCTCTTCAAGAAAATTAGAGATACCAAGGGAACATTTCATGCAAAGATGGGCTGAATAAAGGACAGAAATGGTATGGACCTCACAGAAGAAGAAGATATTAAGAAAAGGTGGCAAAAATACACAGAAGAACTGTACAAAAAAGATCTTCATGACCCAGATAATCACAATGGTGTGATCACTCACCTAGAGCCAGACATCCTGGAATGTGAAGTCAAGTGAGCCTTAGGAAGCATCACTATGAACAAAGCTAGTGGAGGTGATGGAATTCCAGTTGAGCTATTTCAAATCCTGAAAGATGATGCTTTGAAAGTGCTGCACTCAATATGTCAGCAAATATGGAAAACTCAGCAGTGGCCACTGGACTGGAAAAGGTCAGTTTTCAATCCAATCCCAAAGAAAGGCAATCCCAAAGAATGCTCAAACTACCACACAATTGCACTCATCTCACACGCTAGTAAAGTAATGCTCAAAATTCTCCAAGCCAGGCTTCAGCAATATGTGAACGGAGAAATTCCAGTTGTTCAAGCTGGTTTTAGAAAAGGCAGAGGAACCAGAGATCAAATTGCCAATATCTGCTGGATCATTGAAAAAGCAAGAGAGTTCCAGAAAAACATTTATTTCTTCTTTATTGACTATGCCAAAGCCTTCAACTGTGTGGATCACAATAAACTGTGGAAAATTCTGAAAGAGATGGGAATACCAGACCACCTGACCCGCCTCTTGAGAAACCTGTATGCAGGTCAGAAAGCAACAGTTAGAACTGGAAATGGAACAACAGACTGGTTCCAAATAGGAAAAGGAGTACATCAAGGCTGTATATTGTCACCCTGCTTATTTAACTTATATTCAGAGTACATCATGAGAAGCGCTGGGCTGGAAGAAGCACAAGCTGGAACTAAGATTGCTGGGAGAAATATCAATAGCCTCAGATATGCAGATGACACCACCCTTATGGCAGAAAGTGAGGAAAAACTAAAGAGCCTCTTGATGAAAGTGAAAGAGGAGAGTGAAAAATTTGGCTTAAGACTCAACATTCAGAAAACTAAGATCATGGCATGTGGTTCCATCACTTCATGGCAAATAGATGGGGAAACAGTGGACAAAGTGGCTGACTTTATTTTTCTGGGTTCCAAAATCACTGCAGATGGTGACTGCAGCCATGAAATTAAAAGACGTTTGCTCCTTGGAAGGAAAGTTATGACCAACCTAGACAGCATATTAAAAAACAGAGACATTACTTTGCCAACAAAGGTCCGTCTAGTCAAGGCTGTGGTTTTTCCAGTGGTCATGTATGGATGTGAGAGTTGGACTGTGAAGACAGCTGAGCACCGAAGAATTGATGCTTTTGAAATGTGGTGTTGGAGAAGACTCTTGAGAGTCCCTTGGACTGCAAGGAGATCCAACCAGTCCATCCTAAAGGAGATCAGTCCTGAGTGTTACTGAAAGAACTGATGCTGAAGCTCAAACTCTAATACTTTGGCCACCTGATGAGAAGAGCTGACTCATTGGAAAAGACCCTGATGCTGGGAAAGATTGAGGGCAGGAGGCGAAGGAGATGACAGAGGATGAGATGGTTGGATGGCATCACCAACTTGATGGACATGGGTTTGGGTGGACTCCGGGAGTTTGTGATGGACAGGCAGGCCTGGTCACAAAGAGTCAGACACAGCTGAGTGACTGAACTGAGCTGAATCAAGGATCACTTCTGGAGATGAAGATGGAGTTGTAGAAGCAGAGTGGATTCCTATGAAAATAATTATTTTGAAAGGAAGAAGGGAAGAAAAATGATGCTAGGCTGATGATAAAAAATATGTACTCCTGTACTACTTCAAAATAGCCACAGGAAATAACAGGACTAAAAATTAAGGGATTTCAAAACATAGCTTTTCTTAAGTATGTTTATCTGAGGCATCGTGGTACTGCAGATAAAAGCCTAGACTCTGAATCTGAACATTGGACTCCAGAGCAGGGCTCTGCCATTTAACAGATGGATCATCTTAGACAACTTAAATTTTAAGGTAAACACTAATAATCATCTCTGCCACAGAGTTGTGCAGATGCTGAAATTAGATGATGTTTGTGGAAATCTAGAAACAGTGCTGAGTTCATGATAAGAAACCAATAAGTTGAAGCTAGTGTTATCACCTCCTTGCTTCGTACAAGATACTTCTCTGCCAGTTATGCTGAGATATAGCAAGAACTTGTAATATGATTGGGACTTCCTGCCTTTAAGACATCTTTGGGAATTGGTAAAATTAATATATATTTAAAATGACTCCTTCTAAACGATCAGTTTATAAATCTGGGTTTTGAAATGTAAGGAAGGCATTAAAAAGAGCTTTCCTGATATGAAAGCATAACCAGGCTATTAGTGTTTCCTTATGTAAACATTACTGAGCCCCTTCAAGGAACAGATGGGCTTAAATATAAATGGATGAAGTGAAAACCTAGGTATAATCAGTGGGATGGTGTAATGACACTGTTGTTAGACTGGGGATGCATATATTTAGAGAAGACCTCAAACACCTATCACTGCCCAAAAATCATTATAGGAATCAAGGCTGGGGAAGCTAAGAGAACTTGCTTCATAACGATGATTCCATTGCGTATGCTAAAACACATTCAGCCATTTTGTAGTTGTGCAAATCTCTCTCCTGAGAGAATGAGAAGATTTTTCAAGGCAGCTAAACCCACAGAACTGATAAAATGGAAATGAAATTAATGATACAGTTTTTTATATTCTCTCACATTCATTGACAATAAATCACATGAAGCCGCAGCATCTTTGCATTTATCACACAATGGTCTCTTTCTTCCTAATGGCTATACTTAACATCTTTCAGTACTACAGAAGTAGATTGATTGTGTAGAGTCTGGGAAAAGGCAATATTTGCTCATAAATAGCATCAGAGAATCATGCCCACACTGTGCAACTGACATGTGCCTTTAGGACTGCTGGGAAGGGGAGAAGTTTCAAATGGGAGAAGTATAGGACATGATCCATCTTCCCTTATATGTTTTAGTTCATCCGCTCGATGAAAGTGCACTGTTCTATTGTCAACACTGTGAGGAAGGTCAGGTTGAGAGGACATCTATCTTTTTGTCTTTTCTTGCATAAATTATATGGAAAAGTGAAAGCTGATGCTTCAGGCAACTCAGGGGCTCTTGAATGAAAGTGCATTAGCCCTGAAGGAAACAAATGAAAAAAAAAAAAAAAAACCTCTAAAAATGGCAAATATTGTTTCTGCTGATGTACTACTCTTTAATTTAAAAACACTTTGTGTGTGAGAGTGTCCTGGGCATCTCCCAACCAGAGGGCCAGCATTAACCCAGATACACAGGATAAAAGGCTTTTTTCTCTTGTCCTTCTTAGTCTTTAGAGTCTAAACTGCTCCTTTGTGGAATCTGAGCAAAGATAAAGAAGTTTGTACTGGGACAGAAGAGTGAAATCATTTTGAAAGTGGTAGTGTTCGCCCAAGGCTGTACTTCTGTAGCCCAGGGGTGTGTGTTCCCTGGGGCTCTGGCCGGCTGTGCCTGGTGATACAGGAAACCTCAGGATAAAGTTGAATGTATTTTAGTGAAACATTTGTTCTACTTGAGGGTTGAGTGAGTGAGTGAAAGTCACCCAGTCCTGTCCAACTCTTTGCAACTCCGTGGACTATACAGTCCATGCAGTTCTCCAGTCCAGAATTCTCCAGGTTGCCATTCCCTTCTCCAGGGGATCGTCCCGATGCAGGGATTGAACCCAGATCTCCCGCATTGCAGGCAGGTTCTTTACCAGTGGAGCTACCAGGGGAGGATTATTATATCAATTAAGAATACATTTCGCTGCAAGTAACAAAAACAGTGGCTTAACCAAATAGGAGTTTAATTTACTTATATTAATATAACAAAAGTACTAGCATTTGAAAATTGGTGCTTTCAGGGACTCATATTATTCCTATCTTTTTGCCCTCAGCAGCCATCCTTCAGCTGTTCTTTGCATATCAGCTTTTGTTCTGCTTCTTTCCCTAGTGGCATTGCAGTATGGCTGCCGTACTTCCCCGGACCAAGGCTGCATACAGATAGGCAGTACCAGCTGCCTCTAGTTTCTTTGTAAGGGAAGAAAAAGCTTCCCACGATCCTCCCCCTAAAGGTTCCACTTCACTCCCAGTTGCCAGAATTGGAACAGGTTTCATTCCTACTTCTAGGGCCAATTACACATCAGAAATAAGAATTATCTTAGTTGGCCTAGACTAGTAATGATTCTATATTTGGGGTTTATCACACCACCATCCTGAAAAGAAATCCAGTTCTGTTAATGAGGAGAAAGTGCCTATTTCTTTGTTACTCAGTTAATGAGGTTATGCATAGGCAATAATTGATATTTTAAAAGTTCTAAAATAAAATAAGGGTACATAGTATAACAAGTGACAAATTGCATTATATTTGAAGACAATATTTGCAGAAATTACATGCTTTCAGCATGCATTTCAACTTGCTTTATTGTGTTGTATAGCTGACCTTCCTCCCCCACTGCCCTTGTCTGATCCACTTCCCACATAGTAATAAGGTGATCTTTGAAAGGTGTAATCTGAATATGCTGCTCCATTGCTTAAACCCCACCAATATCATCCCAACAGTGTTGGGATAAAGTCTAAAGTTCTTATTGTGACTTTGAAAATCCCTCGGAGTCTGGTCCCAGACTCTTCTCTCACCCCAATTCATGTCACTCCCCCCAGTCACCTTCGAGACCCCTGTTGTACTTGCTCAGTTCTTCACCAGAGCCAAGCAGTCTTGCCATTGAACCTGGTATATGCTGCTTTCCCTCTCTGGGTCCCTCTACTCCCACTTACTATACTTTATTTCTGCTGGATAACTTCCAGCCATCGTTACAACTGTTGCTTCTTCTGGGATGCCTTCCTTGATGACCCCTGACAAGATTTGATGAATATATATATATATATCCAGAAAAATAAAAACACTAGTTTGAAAAGATGAATGCACCCCAATGTTCATAGTAGTAGTATTTACAGTTACCAGGATATAGAAGCAATATTAAGTGTCCATGAACAGCTGAATGAAGAAAAATGTGGTATATATACACAATGGAATACTATTCAACAATAAAAAAGAATGAAATAATGTTATTTGCAGCAATATGAGTGGACTTGTAGGGTATTATGCTAAGTGAAATAAGTTAGAGAAAGACAAGTACTATATAATATCACTTCTCTATGATATCTAAAAGATAAAACAAACTAAGGAATATAACAAAAAGGAAATAAGACTCACAGATATAGAAAACAAACTAGGAGTTACCAATAAGAAGCGGAAAAGGGGGGCAAGGTAGGGGTAGGAGATTAAGAGGTATAGACTACTATGTGAGAAATAAATAAGCTACAAGGATATATTGTACAGCATAGGAAATATAGCCAATATTTTATAGTAACTGTAAATGGAGTGTAATCTTTAAAAGAAGTGTGAATTATTATGTTGTATACCTGAAACATAGTACTGTAATCAACTATGCCTCCATTAAGAAAAAGGTTCTGGTGACCTTAATTTTTGCTTTCTCAGTACCCTTTTACTGCATGTAGAGGTTTTTAAATATATATATTTATTTTCATTTATTTGGCTGTGCCAAGTCTTAGTTGAGGCTTGAGGGAGACTTAGTTGTGGCATGCAAACTCTTAGTTGCAGCATGTGGGATCTAGTTCCCTGACCACGGATTGAACCTAGGCACCCTGCATTGGAAACAGGGAGTCTTAGCCACTGGACCACCAGACAAGTACCTAGAGGTTTTTAAAATTTCTTTTGTTTAAATCAGAGTCACTCTGTGCTTTTCAGGACATAGAATTTTTTCCATCTTACCTACTTGGTCCACCATTGGTTTCCTACTGCCTATCATATTACCTGGCACTCAGTAGGTGTTCCATAAATGTCTTTTAAAATTTATTTTATTTACTTGTTTCTGGTCGCATCATGAGGCATGTAGGATCTTAGTTCCCCAACCATGGTTCAAACCCATGCCCCCCTGCAGTGGAAGCAAGGAGTCTTAATCACTGGACTGCCAGGGAAGTCCCTCCATAATGTCTTGATATTTAGTTACTTGAAGTTTGTGTAAGTACTCTCAACTCACATATTGACAGCTTGCTAATTATAAAGGGGAAGCTTTACCCCTTCCCAAAAAGTTTGAACAATAAAACCCAGACGTTAAGAAAGGAAAGTATCGTATCACAGGCATTTGGCCATTTGCCAGATACAACCCCAGTGCCCAGTTGATCAGGAAGGTTTAGCAGGAGATGAGAATTTTATCACAGCTACTCCTAAGACAACCACCTTTTTCTTCAATTAATAAGGCTTCTATTTTGCTTATGACTTGTTTTGTAAAGATGCCTGTCATCTCATATTTAAGGATTTGTTGCTTGTTTTGTTTCCCTTCAAGTTTACAAATAAGAGCACAGGGCCTAGAATACTCATGAAGCTTGTTTTGCTTCTCTGAGCTCTCTCAGTTTTTTTGGTAGGTCTTGTTACCATCAGTCTCAGGCAGACAGAAACCATGTAGCAGGAAAGATCATGCCTGGGAGCTCTAAGGGACTGGCCTTGTCATTGGTACCTCTGGATTCATGGTTCATGTTTCAGAAGGAAGACAGGCAGAGAAAGGAGTCTTCTGAGCACCCAGATTCAGCCAAAGCTGACCCTAGACAGTTCCTTGAATTCTCAACTTTTCAAGTCAGTAAATGTTTATTTGTTTGTTTTGACTGTTTTCAGTTGAGATTTTGGTCATTCACAAGTGAATAATGAATAGAATATTTGGAACTGGGGGATATAATGGTTGCCTGGCTAGGAATGTCATCTTAATCTCTGACCAGTGGTGAGAAAGAGTTATTTTCACCTAAACCACTGAGTATTTTATTATCAGAAAAGAGGGGAAAGAGGCCAGGGGACAAAAACATAGAAACAAAGGTATTGAAGGGAGCCATCTAAGTTCCTGAATGCGCAGAGCTACAGAGAAAGACTGACCAAAGACGCCTTCTGATCGCCAGCTACAAGACTCTGATAGGGCCGTAACTCCTGCGGCAGAGGCAGTCCACATCCTTACACACTTGGTGCCTCCAGGGTCCCACAGGCCAAGCAGCTGCGCCACCTTCATGCTCAGCTCTCACTGGGGCAGAGCTGCCACAGGCAAAAGAAAGTCTTGCATCTATGCACACAGGGTCACTTCGGTCATGTCCAACTCTTTGCAATCTTGTAGACTGTGGCCTGCCAGGCTTCTCTGTCAGGGAGGGGGACTCTTCAGGCAAGAATACTGGAGCGTATTGGCCAATACTGGTTGCCATACCCTTCTAGAGCACTATATTTCCTGCTGCCCTAGCCGCCAACTCCCCTGAGAACTTGGTGCTGCCAGAACCCCTGTGACCCAAGCAGCTGTACCACCTCTACCCTTGGCTCTCATAGGGGCAAACCCAAGTCCTCCAGGGCAGCCTCAGGAGCAAACCCCAGTGGACAACCCACCTGTAGAGGTGGAAATAAAACCACAATTGAAACCCAGGGGCAGTGTGGCTAAGGAAGAAGACCCAAAACCTTTCCACCAGCTGTACAAGCTGCAGATTAAATCCACACAATCAACTAAGCAGACTGTGTTGATGGAATATATAAAAGGTCATCGAGAGCTCCCACAAAAGAAAACACACTAGCTCTGATAGCTGTGGACACTGGAAGCAAGAACGCACAGGAGTAGGACCTGTAGGATTAGAATCTGAGCTGCCCCCACAGCAGGTCCAGAGACCAGCACAGTGTTGGGAGGGCATTTGGGGGGTGAGGTGGACTGTGACTCCCAGCGAGGGAAAGGACTCTGACAGCAGTGACTCAAGAAAAACATTTATAATTCTTATGTTTTGACTTGTTCTATGGATTTTTTTGAATTTTTTTTTTCTTCCTCCCCCCACCCTCCTCTGTTGTAGATGTTGATTTTATTGGCACTAAGAAATCCAATTAAGCTTTTGAGCTTTTTTTTTTTTTTTTTCTGAGTCACATTTTTTATTGTTGTCATAAACCTCTGCCTCTATGTTGGGCTTTTGCAGTTCTGTGGAGTTTTCCTCTTTCTCTCTCTCTCTCTTTTAATTTTAATTTTTAAAAACAATTATTATTTTTCTACATTTATTCCTTTGTGTGCTTTTCCTACTGTTCTTTTCCCTTGCAGTTAATCTTTAATGTATATAAATCTTCTTTATCTACCTCTATTTAACTTTGCATATCTATTCTTTCTTTCTCTCGTTTTCTGTCAACACATTTGTTAGTTTTATTTTCATTGCTTTAGTCCCCAAATGGCACCTTGCTTTAATTTTGTTTTCCAGTTTGTGCTTCAATTAGGTTTGTTCTGGTAGATATAATTTGTAGTATCCTTTGTTTGCTGGGTCAATCTGTTGTACATTTTTCTGTTGGACTCTCTTGATTTTGCTATTGATCACTCACCTAGAGCCAGGCATCCTGGGGTGCAAAGTCAAGTGGGCCTTAGGAAACATGACTACAAACAAAGCTAGTTGAGGTTATGGAATTCCAGTTGAGCTATTTCAAATCCTGAAAGATGATGCTGCAAAAGTGCTGCACTCAATATGTCAGCAAATATGGAAAACTCAGCAGTGGCCACAGGACTGGAAAAGATCAGTTTTCAATCCAATCCCTAAGAAAGGCAATCCCAAAGAATGCTCAAACTACTGCACAATTGCACTCATCTCACACTCTAGCAAAGTAATGCTCAAAATTCTACAAGCCAGGCGCCAACACTATGTGAACCATGAACTTCCAGATGTACAGGCTGGATTTAGAAAAGGCAGAGGAACCAGATATCAAATTGCCAACATCCGCTGGATCATTGAAAAAGCAAGAGAGTTCCAGAAAAACATTTATTTCTTCTTTATTGACTATGCCAAAGCCTTCGACTGTGTGGATCACAATAAACTGTGGAAAATTCTGAAAGAGATGGGAATGCCAGACCACCTGACCTTCCTCTTGAGAAACCTGTCTGCAGGTCAGGAAGCAACAGTTAGAACTGGACATGGAACAACAGACTGATTCCAAATAGGAAAAGGAGTATGTCAAGGCTGTATATTGTCACTCTGCTTGTTTAACTTATATTCAGAGTACATCATGAGAAATGCTGGGCTTGAGGAAGCACATACTGGAATCAAGATTGTCGGGAGAAATATCAATAGCCTCAGATATGCAGATGACACCACCCTTATGGCAGAAAGTGAGGAAAAACTAAAGAGCCTCTTGATGAAAGTGAAAGAGGAGAGTGAAAAAGGTGGCTTAAAGCTCACCGTTCAGAAAACTAAGATCATGGTATCTGGTCCCATCACCTCATGGGAAATAGATGGGGAAACAGTGGCTGATTTTATATTTTTGGGCTCCAAAATCACTGCAGATGGTTACTGCAGCCTTGAAATTAAAAGATACTTACTCCTTTGAAGCAAAGTTATGGCCAACCTAGACAGTTTATTAAAAAGCATAGATATTACTCTGCCGACAAAGGTCTGTATCTGTTCTTTTCTGTCTGGCCCCCTCTCAGCATCCTGTTTTCTTCCCCCCACCCCAGATTTATCCACCTTCTATATATTGGTAATTCATTTTGTCTTCTGTGCAGTATTTTTTGAGTACAGTACAGCATACTGACATTTGGGTTATTTGCAGTTTGAGCTCTTTTGAATATAGTTTCTATAAACATTGGAAAAGACCCTGATGCTGGAATGATTGAGGGCAAGAGGAAAAGGGGGTGACAGAGGATAAGATGGTTGGATGACATCACTGACTCAGTGGACATGAGTTTGAGCAAACTCCAGGAGACAGTGAAGGACAGGGAAGCCTGGTGTGCTAAAATTCATGGGATCACATAGAGTCGGACACAAATTAGTGACCAAACAGCAGTTACAACAAATAAACATTATAGACTGGTGTCTTCTGTAGGTATGTGTTTTCATTTTCATGGGTAAATACCTCCTCTGAAAAGTAAAGTGGAAGTGAAAGTCTCTCAGTTGTGTTGGACTCTTTGCGACCCCACGGTCTATAGTCTGCCAGGCTTCTCTGTCCATGGGGTTCTCCAGGTAAGAATGCTTGAGTGGGTGCTATTCCCTTCTCCAGTGGGTCTTCAAACACCTTCTCTACGTTATCATAATTTTAAAATTCTCAGTGATTAAAATGAAAAAAAAATTCAGTAGTTTCATTATTTTAAACGAAGATATTGCTATCATGATGCTCCCTTTAAAACCTCTATCAATTTAGAACAAAATTTAAAGAAATGTTAGTACTTTGGCAAAATTAGGTTCATCAAGGCATAATTAAGTAAATCACATACTTATTAGCAGTGGCAAGTGATTATAATCAAATCAGTAAATAACCTAAACCTACCAAGTGAAATACACAGTATCAGCAACTGTGGGATACACATAAGTACAGTTGTTTGCATCATGAAAGACTCTAGAGTCTAGATGGGAACAATGTATTCATGTGACTCAATCAGAGACATGAAAATAGAGATGAAATCCTAAGCTGTGTGGTATACACTAGCAGTAATTCAGAAGATCAGAGAAGGTGGATGTGGAACAGTGATTATCAGTGATGCAGCTGTAGATTCCAGAATGAAATTGTTGCAGAGGAGGAAATACTCCAGCTTCTCTCCCCAAAGCAAAGGGAGTTTACTGATTCATTTGGTCAGAATCTATCCCTGGGTCAGGAAGATCCCCAGGAGGAGGGGATCTTCCTCTTCCTCAAGAATACTGGAGTGTTCTCATCCCTCCTTTTGGCACAGCAACCCACTCTAGTATTCTTGCCTGGAGAATCCTCATGGACAGAGGAGCTTGGCAGACTACAGTCCACAGGCTTGCAAAGAGTCACACATGACTGAACTGACTTAGTATACAGTCACAATCTCAGTTGTGTGGCTCTGTGGGCTACTGGTTACTACATGACAAAAAGGCAAAAGCCAACATGTATCTCACTCTCTCTTTGTTTATGCAGTTGAATGAATAAGACATGGGGCTGCTATGAGATGTGGGTCATCTCTCATTATGTGGACCCTGCAGGGATAATTGAGCATTCTTGGATTTGGATTTGTGAGATGTTATACTAGCTTTCTTCTCAAGGCTAAGCTGATATTTATCACAGACACTCAAATATATATATGACTTAGATAATTTATTTGGATTTCTGGTTTGCCTCCCTCTTTGGCTTTTGTCTTCCTGTTTCCTTATTTTAAAGAAAAGAGACCATAGCAAAAATCAGCAAAACCAAAAGCTGGTTCTTTGAGAAGATAAATAAAATTGACAGACCATAAGCCAGACTCATCAAGAAACAAAGGGAGAAAAATCAAATCAACAAAATTAGAAATGAAAATGGAGAGATCACAACAGACAACACAGAAATACAAAGGATCATAAGAGACTATTATCAGCAACTATATGCAAATAAAGTGGACAACTTCGAAGAAATGGACAAATTCTTAGAAAAGTACAACTTTCCAAAATTGAACCAGGAAGAAATAGAAGATCTTGACAGACCCATCACAAGCACAGAAGTTGAAACTGTAATCAGAAATCTTCCAACAAACAAAAGCCCAGGACCAGACAGCTTCACAGCTGAATTCTACCAAAAATTTAGAGAGGAACTAACACCTATCCTACTCAAACTCTTCCAGAAAATTGCAGAGGAAGGTAAACTTCCAAACTCGTTCTATGAGGCCACCATCACCCTAATACCAAAACCAGACAAAGATGCCACAAAAAAAGAAAACTACAGGCCAATATTACTGATGAACATAGATGCAAAAATCCTTAACAAAATTCTAGCAAACAGAATCCAACAACATATTAAAAATATCATACATCATGACCAAGTGGGCTTTACCTCAGGAATGCAAGGATTCTTCAATATCTGCAAATCAATCAATGTAATACACCACATTAACAAATTGAAAAATAAAAATCATATGATTATCTTAATAGATGCAGAGAAAGCCTTTGACAAAATTCAACATCCATTTATGATAAAAACCCTCCAGAAAGCAGGAATAGAAGGAACATACCTCAACATAATAAAAGCTAAATATGACAAACCCTCAGCAAACATTATCCTCAATGGTGAAAAATTGAAAGCATTTCCCCTCAAGTCAGGAACAAGATAAAGGTGCCCACTCTCACCACTATTATTCAACATAGTTTTGGACGTTTTGGCCACAGCAATCAGAGCAGAAAAAGAAATAAAAGGAATCCAGATTGGAAAAGAAGAAGTAAAACTCCCACTGTTTGCAGGTGACGTGATCCTCTACATAGAAAATCCCAAAGACTCCACCAGAAAATTACTAGAGCTAATCAATGAATATAGTAAAGTTGCAGGATATAAAATTAACACACAAAAATCCCTTGCCATCCTTTATACTAACAATGAGAAAACAGAAAGAGAAATTAAGGAAACAATACCATTCACCATTGCAATGAAAAGAGTAAAATACTTAGGAATATATCTAGCTAAAGAAACAAAAGACCTATATATAGAAAACTATAAAACACTGGTGGAATAAATCAAAGAGGACAAGAATAGATGGAGAAATATACCGTGTTCATGGATTGGAAGAATCAATATAGTGGAAAATGAGTATACTACCCAAAGCAATCTATAGATTCAATGCAATCCCTATCAAGTTACCAATGGTATTTTTCAGAGAACTAGAACAAATAATTTCACAATTTGTATGGAAATATAAAAAACCTCGAATAACCAAAGCAATTTTGAGAAAGAATGGAACTGGAGGAATCAACCTGCCTGACTTCTGTCTCTACTACAAAGCCACAGTCATCAAGACAGTATGGTACTGGCACAAAGACAGATATATAGATCAATGGAACAAAATGAAAGCTGGGAGATAAATTCACGCACCTATGGACACCTTATATTTGACAAAGGAGGCAAGGATATACAATGGAGAAAAAACAACCTCTTTGACAAGTGGTGCTGGGAAAACTGGTCAACCACTTGTAAAAGAATGAATCTAGGACACTTTCTAACACCATACATGAAAATAAACTCAAAATGGGTTAAAGATCTAAATGTAAGATCAGAAACTATAAAACTCCTAGAGGAGAACATAGGCAAAACACTCTCTGACATAAATCACAGCGGGATCCTCTATGACCCACCTCCCAGAATATTGGAAACAAAAGCAAAAATAAACAAATGGGACCTAATTAAACTTAAAAGCTTTTGCACAACAAAGGAAACTATACACAAGGTGAAAAGACAGCCTTCAGAATGGGAGAAAATAATAGCAAATGAAGCAACAGACAAAGGATTAATCTCAAAAATATACAAGCAACTCCTGCAGCTCAATTCCAGAAAAATAAACGACCCAATCAAGAACTGGGCCAAAGAACTAAAAAGACATTTCTCCAAAGAAGACATACAGATGGCTAACAAACACATGAAAAGATGCTCAACATCACTCATTATCAGAGAAATGCAAATCAAAACCACAATGAGGTACCATTACACGCCAGTCAGGATGGCTGCTATCCAAAAGTCTACAAGCAATAAATGCTGGAGAGGGGGTGTGGAGAAAAGGGAACCCTCTTACACTGTTGGTGGGAATGCAAACTAGTACAGCCACTATGGAGAACAGTGTGGAGATTCCTTAAAAAACTGGAAATAGAACTGCCATATGACCCAGCAATCCCACTCCTGGGCATACACACTGGGGACACCAGATCTGAAAGAGACACTCGCACCCCAATGTTCATTGCTGTTTATAATAGCCAGGACATGGAAGCAACCTAGATGCCCATCAGCAGACAAATGGATAAGGAAGCTATGGTACATATACACAATGGAATATTACTCAGCCATTAAAAAGAACACATTTGAATCAGTTCTAATGAGGTGGATGAAACTGGAGTCCGTTATACAGAGTGAAGTAAGCCAGAAAGAAAAACACCAATGCAGTATACTAATGCATATATATGGAATTTAGAAAGATGGTAATGATAACCCTGTATGCAAGACAGCAAAAGAGACACAGATGTATTGAACAGTCTTTTGGACTCTGTGGGAGAGGCGAGGGCTGGATGATATGGGAGAATGGCATTGAAACATGTAAATTATCATATGTGAAACAAATCGCCAGTCCAGGTTTGATGCATGTCATGGTGCTTGGGGCTGGTGCACTGGGATGACCCAGAGGGACAGGATGGGGTGGGAGGTGGGAGGGGTGTTCAGGATGGGGAGCACATGTGCACCCATGGTGGATTCAAGTCAATGTATGGCAAAACCAATACAATATTGTAAAGTAAAATAAATTAGTTAGTTAAAAAAAATAAAGAATAATGTGGTGTAGAATCTGAGTCCCTTGCCATGATGCCATTTATATGTCACCCATACATTCACTACTTAAATCTAGAAATAACATAAATGTTTTTAATGAGGAGTTGGAACAAACTGTAGATTTTAAAAAAGATACTTATTGACTGCACTGGGTCTTAGTTATAGCATCAGTTCAATTCAGTTCAGTCACTCAGTAGTGTTCAACTCTTTGCAACCCCATGGACTGCAGCATGCCAGGCTTCCCAGTCCATGACCAACTCCCAGAGTTTACACAAACACAGGTCCATTGAGTCAGTATGCCATCCAACCATCTCATCCTCTGTCGTCCCCTTCTCCTCCTGCCTTCAATCTTTCCTAGAATCAGGGTCTTTTCAAATGAGTCAGTTCTTTGCATCAGGTGGCCAAAGTATTGGAGTTTCAGCTTCAGCATTAGTCCTTTAAATGAATATTCAGGACTGATTTCCTTTAGGATGGACTGGCTGGATCTCCTTGGAGTCCAAGGGACTCTTAAGAGTCTTCTCCAACATCACAGTTCAAAGGCACCAATTCTTCAGTGCTCAACTTTTTTTATATTCCAACTCTCACATCCATACATGACTGCTGGAAAAACCGCAGCTTTGACTACATGGACCATTGTTGGCGAAGTAATGTCTCTGTTTTTTAATATGCTGTCTACATTGGTCATAACTTTTATTCTGAAGAGCAAGCGTCTTTTAGCTTCATGGCTGCAGTCACCATCTGCAGTGATTTTAGAGCCCCTAAAAATAAAGTCTGTCACTGTTTCCATTGTTTCCCCATCTATTTGCCATGAAATGATGGGACCAGATGCCATGATCTTAGTTATTTGAATGTTGAGTTTTAAGCCAATGTTTTCACTCCCTGCTTTCACTTTCATCAAGAGGTTCTTTAGTTCTTCTTCACTTTCTGCCATAAGTGTGGTGTCATCTGCATATCTGACATTATTGATATTTCTCCTGGCAATCTTGATTCCAGCTTGTGCTTCATCCAGCCCAGCATTTCTCATGATGTACTCTTCATATAAGTTAAATAAGCAAGGTGACAATATACAACCTTGACGTACTCCTTTCCCGATTTGGAACCAGTGTGTTGTTCCATGTCCAGTTCTAACTGTTGCTTCTTGACCTGCATACAGATTCCTCAGGAGACAGGTCAGGTGGTATGACATTCCCATCTGTTTAAGAATTTTCAACAGTTTGTTGTGATCCACACAGTCATATGCTTTGGCTATTCAATATGTTGCAGCATATGTTATCCTTAATTGTGGCATGCAAGCTCTTAGTTGATGTGAGACCTAGTTCCCTGGGCAAGGATCAAACCCTGCATTGGGAGAATGGAATTTTAACCATGAACCACCAGGGAAGTTCCCTGTAGATGTTTTAGACTGTGGAAATTATAGTTCCATGTTTACTGTTACTACTGGAACAGAGTTATAAGACTAAATAAGGGAGAAAATAACCAGAGGTTTAAAAAAAATCTTGTGGAATATCTTAATTCTTAGACATTGGTAGCACATTTCAGAGTCCTTACCTTTAATTCCTGTAATTGATTTTATTATTTCTTATAGAGAAGATGGGGGGAGGTAGGAGCTCAGGAGACGGACTGTTTATGGAATCTCATCGAACGTTTTCTTTTCCTTTTGATTTCCTTCTAATTGAGAAGGTCATGCTCTGCCTTTCCCATTGAATAATTGGTTCAGACAGAATAGCAGGGGTATCATTGTCTCTAGTTAGCAGTTAAAATTTAAGATGAAAAAAACATTGGCAAATGTTTTTCACTTTCTACTTCAACTTTATTTTGTTGTTAATGGCTGTCCAGAGGACTCCATCGAAAGGTTAAGCACGGGCTCATGGGAAAGAGCATTGAAATTGATTTGTGATGTCTGCCACTAAGCTCAGTGTGAAAAAGCGTTGAGATTGATTAGTGATGTCTGTCACTGGTGAAAGAGTGGTGCACTTTGACTGCTGTTGTCACTTCATCTGAGCCCTCCAACCCGGATGACAGCTTTTCTCTAGAGTCCCAGGAATCATGTCCCTTTGGAGAACATCCTTTCAAGAAGCATTCAAAAGGTAATGATCATTCATTTTCTGAGAGCACTGCAAGGTTTAAATGCAGATGCAATTTGAGGGGCACCTTGGAGGAAAGCACATCCTAATGTTAGGCAGGTGTGACATTAGTTTGATGTCTTGTGCTCCCTTTCACTGCTGGAGATATTTTTACTTCTCTCTCATGTGCCACAAGAGCAACAACGGTATTTGGTTCAAACAGAACCTTTTTATTCAAAGGCCTCACACTGTAATGGGTAAAAACTTGGAAAATGCCTGTGGGAAATTAGCAGTGCAAGTAGCGTACTCACTTTCAGCCTATTAAAATCATCGCGAACCTTATAAACTGAAGGATGTTTTGCTCCCAAGGGTCTTCCTCTTTGTTGCTTCAGTTTTTAGAAGTAACCCAAGAAAAGTCAACACAGAACCTGGAAAGATTCCAGAAAAGTTTCATCCAACAGATAAAATTCAGTTACCTTCTTTTATTATTTTGTTTCCTTCCAAAGCCCATGGATCATACCTCACTGTTCTTTGTGCAAAACAGTTGAGAATTACCAGTAATTGGAACTATTTACATTCAATGCCATTGTGACAGAAGCAGCTTTATTATATTACAAGGGAATGATTAATATGTGACAGAGATTAAAGATTGCATCACAGTGGGTAGGCCTCTTGTCTGATCTGTCATTTTGCTGATTACAAAGGCATGCAAATTATATAAAGAGAAAAATTATTTTCTTTTATGCTAATTTTAGTTCAGCCCACCTGCACATTAACTCATTTTCAATTAACTGGTGGAAGGTGGCTTATAATAGTTTCTCTAAGGTAGATTTCTACCCCCCTGACATCAAATATAGTTGTATCATATCCTTATTTCAACCTTAGTTTCAGTTCCTTCCTTATTTTTTTTAATACCTGTTCATTTTTAACTGCTGAAAGGAGAAAATTCAACCAGCTTACATGAGCTATGGAGATTTAAAGGGTGTTGTGACATGATATGGATAAGGTAGAAGGCTTGTCTTCCCTGAGAAACTTAAGCGAGTGAAAGCAACCTTCTTGGCTGCTTGACTGTTGTAGTATTTCTGTTTCCTAGGCTTGTGTCTATTTTCAGAGAATTTTGAATCCCTAATGTTGTGAATTGCACATAATATTAGTACCCTCTTTTGCCTCTATCATAGGCCAGGTCTAGATGCAGTAAAGATAAATAGTTTTAAATTTATTTCCACTGGAGAAAGACTGGAAGATCACATCCAATGTCAAATTCAAGCAATTGGTGGTTGGTTTCTATGTGACTAAGTGCTATATGACCAAGTCAAGATTCAATGGAAGACTAGGATCAATTAATGATGTCTGCTGTGGGAAAGTAGAAAGCAGTGGTGACTTGTGGTAGGGGTTACCATCCTGGCATTAGTAGTCTTCTGTTAGGTCACAAACCTCTGAGGGCAAAAACTATCTGTAATTCTTTTTCATAGACTCATTTCTAAGCACACAGTAGCTCCCCCATCAGATTGCTAAAGACATTGGGCCTGGAGTTAGGTGGTGGCTGTCTGTCACCTAGTATCTCAGTGAGTGGGCAAGATATCAACTTACATGTAGTTCAGTTTCTTCTGCCATAGAATGGCTGTAATATGAGTTTTTAATTCATAGGATTATAATGAGTGTTAAAGGAAATAATGAAATAATGATGCATACACAAAGCTTAGTGTGGCACCTGGGACATAAGAAGTGCTCAAGTAATGGGTGCTTGAAATAATACAGGAAAGAAAAATGTTGCAGCATCTCTAGTTCAGTGTTGATTTTTTTGTTCAAAGCAAGGAAACTAAAGGAAAGATCAAAAACAGGCATGCTGTTTATAATTCAAAACTCATCAACCATTAAGATTTGGGTTTGAACCTTACTATTCCAGGTTTTAGTAAATGTGAGGAAATTTCAAAGTTGTGAGAGCAATAAAGGGATGGGACAAGAGAGCTGCAAATAAATGTTGGCTTCTGTGGGAAAGGTGTTTTCTGTGATCATGCCTATCTTTCATCCATTTAGGCATATTCACAAATATGATATCAGTGTGAAACAATTATTTGTGTTTCCTTCTTTGACAGTCTTAAGACAGGACAGTCAGGCAGGATAGTTTTAACTAGAGTTTCGGGACATATCAATACTGCCAACCCTCCTAGCTTCCTGACTGCCTTTCACCCATAGAACACTGCCTCGTGCCACTCCCTGAGGTTGGATTTTACAGGCATCATCTTGATCCTCTCTGTAGACCTGTGAAGTGAGCACCACCAGCCTCCTTTTACAGATAGGGGAACCAAAGCGCAGTATGAGAAACCACTTCCCTTACTCGAGGCTCTGTTATTGCCAAGTTCCAAATGGCTGCTGATTCTGCTGTAGACATCCCAAACCAATCAGCTGGTTTTGGGAATACAGAGCAAACACAGATCACCTGACCATGCCGGCCTCCACTTCCAAGACAGACAACTATTTACCTGTTTAAGTTTTCTGTGTGTTATCATCATCATCATTATCATCTAGAGATAGGGATTCAGTGGGTCAGGTGACACCTTAAATCAAGTTTTGGACATTTTTGTGCAGAACAGTTTTCATAAGCTTGGTTCTGTGGTTCAGTGTTGGTCTTAGGTCAGTGTTTCGCAAACCATTATGTAGATGAGGATCACCTGGGCATCGTACTAACTGGCATCAATTCCTAGGAGGCGGAGCCTAGGATCTGTGCAGAGTAGGAAGCTTCCAGACAGTGTTGGTCCTGGTGAGCGAGCATTGCACCGTGAATGTCAGGGGCTTAAGCGAGGCTTCCTCTAAATGCTTCCCACTGGAAACTTATGTCAGAATATGCAGACGGGAAGAGAGTCTGTGTCACTGAGTTTGAGAAGCAACCCAGGGATCAGCCTGTTTAACAACCATCCAGGTGATCTGACTCAAACTTTGCTGTGGACAAAGTAGCTTTTGCCTCACTCACACCACCATTAGAATCACCTGGTGACTAATATCCTCAGCCTGTGAGGACCCTCCTTCTAAGGTTCAGATCTTGAAGAACATTCAGTTCTGTGGCTCGGGGAGGGAATGCGTCTTGTTCGGAACCAAACACAGTGGAGAAGAGTTTTGAGCATATTTGGAGACTTCTGGAGAAGAGATGGGGAGAAGAAACAGACAGTGAGTGAAAGGATGGAAGAGGAACCTGAGCATCATCACCGGGAGGGACCCGTGAGCTGCCCAGTACACTGGGCCTGCTGTGGACAGCTTGATCCCCTGAGAGGAGTGCAGAGGCCTCTCCACTGGGTGTCCTGGATTCAGGAAGACAAGAGGCCCCTCTCGTGCTCAGACAGGTAAGGTGTAAGCTCCAGTGGGACAGTGGTGTGGACTGCTAACTGGCTGGCGAACTTCACTGAGGGCTCACAGACTTCTAGTTTCTAGTGTTCCCCACACTGGGACCGCCTGCCTTGGGTTCTTCTTGGCCACAAACTAATTGACAACATGCACAAACATAATTGGAAATTGTGTTCTGAAAACGGAACTATCATAACAATCCCCTGCACTTGTGTGTCAACCTTTTTTAGTCACTTATTTTCTTTTTCCCAGCTTTTACACACATGCCACGTGTTTTTTTCTAACTTTGGTTAAGACATTTCAGGGAAGAGTTAGACTTACTAAGCGCAGTTTAAAGTTTCAGTAGATTAAAAAAATAATGGAAGAGAGATTTGTGTGGACAGATTTAAAGGATAATGGTTTAAAATAACAGCATGAGAATTAATTAGATGAGAGATAGTAAAAACACTTCATCTTTTCTGCTAATCCCGAGTCAGTTACTGGTTTGCATGGAGAACTGTGGGGAGGATTCTGAGCTGACATCTGCACTTAAAGGAAAAAGTGCTGTGATTGTTTTGTGACATCTGTCCTGGAATTCTGAAGCCTGGTGACATGTTTGCTGTGTCTAACTCACTGCATTTAGCATCCAGCATTGCATTAACAGATAACACGCACTACCTATTTGTGCATTGGGAGGGCAGCAGGTAGAATGAAAATGCAAAACTGTTCTGAGGAACATCTAGTTCTCTACAGCCTGTGAGTGTAAGGCAGGGTGGAAAAACTTACTTCTGGAGGCATCCTGATAGTGGATCTTTTAGGCAGATGGGGCCAATGGTCTCTACTGCAGCAACTTAACTAACTTTGTAGAAGGAAAAGTTACCATAGGCAATGTGACATAGAGAGTGGTGGTCATAGCTGTGCTCCAATAACAACTGATGTCCAAAAAACTCGTGGTGGCCCAGATATGACTCATGGGTCATAGTTTGCTGACCCCTGGTACAAAGAGTTCTTAGGGAATTGCTGTATTATGGACCATTTAGTTGCTGGGATTAGGGTAATAAGGCACAGCTGATTAAGGAGGTTTTCAATGCCAGGGGAGCCTCCTCAGTCTCACCCATCCTGCCTACAGTGCATGGTGCATATGTTGCCCAAGATTTATATTTCATTATGAGAATTGCTGTGTAGTTTCTGGATCAGGTATATTGTAAAAAGGCAGCAATAGTCAAGAGTGTTCCGGCCTTTGGCTGTACTGATGGAGTTTCTGCAGCAGACAACGTCAGCGGTATCTGATGGGCACGGAGTGAAAATAGCAAATGGTTTAGCTGACTGTTATCTCATGCACTGTTAAAATATTCAGCTTGTCAGTCAACTTCGCTTTTGAGATTGCCTTATTATGGATTTTTTTCTCTCCATAGCATTCTTGCTTGAGTCTGAATATTTGCAAATACCCAAAACAGAATGGAATTCCTATTAATTTTTTATTCTTTTTGGCTTTGTTTCCTAAGGCAGTTTAGAACTGCTGGGCTTTCAAGTGTTTTGGGGCTTTTGGAAGGTGGAGGTGTGATTGACTGTGGTGGCTATTTTTATTGCTTTTAAGTTCTTCAAACTGACATTAAATGAAGAATGTTTAAATATTATAATAATGCGTACTAAGAATTGTTTCAGATTTGTTTTCTAATCGCAGTCTGAGTGAATATGCAGTAGATTCTGTGTCAGTGTGCTTTAGTATGCCTGGGGATTGGGTGAGGAGGGGCCAGTCTTCCCCACTTTGTAATTAATACCCTAAATAAACCCTGGGGTTATGTTTAGGGCCTGGCTCTAGTGAGGTGATGTTATGGAGTTTAAGAACTAGAACAGAGAACAGGATTCTAGCATAGATACTCTTCTAGAGGGAGAAGGGATGCTCAAGGTCAAGGTCATGCTTCTTGGCTAGTCTTATCCTTCATTCTCCATAGAACCCAAGGTATGCCTGTAAAATGCAGATATCATTGAAAGCTCTATATGTTGTCTTCTGGAAACCAGAGCACCTCAGTATCTGGAAGAAGGCAGTTGTCAGCTAATATCCATGCCCTTCATTATGCTTATTTTCTTGCCGTTTAACCTCTTGCCTCCTCTCTCCCTGAAGGAAATGGCAACCCACTCCAGTATTCTTGAGTGGGAAGTCCCAAGGACAGAGAAGCCTGGCAGGTTACAGTCCATGGGGTTGCAAAGAGTCAGATATGGCTTAGTGACTAGACAACAGCAACTCCTCTCTCCCTACACCCCCACAGGCTCACCTTCCGATGGTCCTCCCTACTGCATCTATCTATTGAACTAGCTTACCCCCAAGGACGATTCAGTTCTTGGTGCAAATCAACCCCCCTAATTCCCATTCTTCCCCTTCTCTCTCACCTTCAACTCCATCCATGAGATTCTGGAACCCATTGTATTCTTAAATTTGACATGTTCCTATATTCTTAATTTCATGAAATCTAATGTTAATCAAAAATCTTTATTTCATTCTTGGGCAATGTAGAGACCTTAAAATGTTTAAATCCTACTCACTTCTGCTTGGCTTATGAACTTCTGTTGTTCAGTATTTGCATTTTACCTTATCTTTTTAACTCCAAAGCAGTTTTTACTAACTTACAGAGTGAAAGCTTGTTTGAATTCACCCACATGTTCACTGACTTCCCTTGCTCACCATTCATCATTTGCATTTCACATATTTCTGATTTATTTGTTCTTCCCCAAGTATGCATTTTAGAAATTCCTTTAAGGAAGGTGTGTTGTGGTGAACTCTGTATTGGTTTATCTGAAAATAACATTGTATTTTTTTCTTGAGAGAGATTTTCGCTGGAGATACAGTTCTGGTTGCAAGCTATTTTCTCTCATACCTTTGAACAAGATATTTTAGTGTACTCTGGCTTCCATTCTTGTAAAAGAGTCTTCTGTCAGTCTAATTATTAATCCTTTATAGGCTGTTTTTTTTTTTAAGCAAAAGTGAGTAGGATTTAAACATTCTAAGGTCTCTACTTTTATTAGTACCTTTTTTCCTTCAGTATTCTGTAGTTTTATTACAAAATGTCTAGCTGCGAGTTTGTGATTCATTTTCTCAGATGCCTTGTCCTTTAATCTGCAGATCCATGCTTAATTGTGAAAAATTGTTAGCCGTTATCAATCTGTCATGGGGAATGGTCCATGTGCATTTAGATAATGTTCTCCAGAATGTGTGGTATTTTATATATGTCAGTCGGGTGAAGTTGGTTATAGTTCTGGTCAATTCTTTTTCTCTCTCTTATTACTTACAAAGCTTTACAGAAAGAACACATCTGGGTATCATTCTGTTGGTGATGACAGTTGATCAGTACTCATAAAGCATAACTGTTCTTGAGTAGCTAATAATTATCAAAGATGATTATAATTGTATAATACTGAGAAGTATAGAACAAAATATGGTTCCTGGAGGACAATTGCTATACAATATTGTGTTGGTCTCTGCCACATATCAACACGAATCAGCCACAGGTAGACATGTGTCCCCTCCCTCCTGAACCCCCTTCCACCCCCTCCCTATTTCACCCCTCTAGGTTGTCACTTAACACTGGGTTGAAGTCCTGTTTCACATAGCAAATTCTCACTTGCTAACTATTTTACATGTTGTATTTGTTTCCTTGCTATTCTCTCAATCCTGTTCAGTTTTTTTTGATGCATGTTTTACGTTCCGTTGATTTTTGATTTTATATTGGAGTATAGTTGATTCACAATGGTGTGTTAGTTTCAGGTGTACGGCAAAATGATTTATTTATACAGATTCATGTATCATTTTTCCCATTCTTTTCCCAAATGGGTTATTATAGAGCTTGGAGTATAATCCTGAGAAAGACAAATATCATATGATATCACTTAGGTTGATACGTGGAATCTGAAAAAACGACACAGGTGAACTTCTATGTTACCACTGCTTTTTCTGTCTGCTTTGTCTATCATTCATTGAGAGAGAAGTGTTAACCACCAACTGTAATTGTATCTTTTTCTCCTTTTAGTTCTGTCAGTTTTTGATATATTTTGAAATTCTGTAATGTGCATACACATTTATTTGTGTCCTTTTTATGTACTGATCCTTTTTATCATTATGAAATACCTTTTTATCCAGAAATCTACCTTAATCCAATGTCTAATATGTCTATCTCTCGTATAGGTAATCCAGTTGTCTCATCTTTAGTGCTTGCATGCTTAATCTTTTTCCATCTATTTACTTTTAACCTCTTTGTATCTTTATACTTCAGCTACATTTCTGGTAGACAGCATTTGTTGTAGTTGTGATTTAATACTAATTGAGACAATTTATCTACTACTGACTGTTGGCCCAAAAGTTATAACCAGCCTGATATAATCTCTTTATCTTGGAGATAAGAAAAAGTGTTTCACTTGGAGAAAAAAAGTGACCTGGTCAGGATCATATACCTAGTAGCTGTAGATATGAGCATAGAATTTAGGTACCCAATGCTTAAGGCAACACTTATCTCATGGATAAGCAGACCTTGTTTCATCATTTGTACTGGAATTAGGGGTTCCTCAGATATCCTACTTTTGGTTTTATTTCCAAGGATTATTTTCAAGTAAAGGTCAGTAGGATAAGAGCCATTGTTCTAGATTAGTTGAAAACCTTTGGCTTTGGGTGCTTTTGTGGCTTACTCACAGGGTCCAGTTTTTCATGCCAAGAAACCCCTCTTACCACTTCAAAGATTTTAGATAACTCCAAAATCTTGAGATTGAAACTAGGCAGTTCCAAAGCCAAATGTTCTTCTAAAGAAAGGGAGAAAAGTCAGCTCATGTGCACACTCAGTCTTTGACCCCTTTTGATGTTTCCTCTTTGAGAATGCAGATATTCTTGCATTTCAACCTCTCAGTACCCATAGGGTACAGCAATTTCCCATGAAGCCTCAATCTGTCATCACATTTATTTAAAACAGTAAAACACTTTACAAATTCTTCCCACACATGAAGGGTCTGCTCTTTGGCTTGTTAGAAAAATAGGGATGGAAATTTAAAAAAAAAAAATCCTGAAATGGCGTTGGAATTAATGAAGTATTCAGAATCAAGGAAGTTCACTTAATATTTTACTTAAGTCTGCATTACTACAACTGAGTTACAAATGAATATCATCCCTTATGCATATATTTAGGTTTCAGTTGATGTACCATAAATTCTTAGAAAAAGCTCAATCATAGAATAAAAGACACCTGATTTTTGCTTTTCTTCCTTAACTACTAAATGGTCATTTGATCTCAGGTAGGAAACTTAACCTCTCTGGGTCTCAGTGTCCATATTTGTTAAACATGATGTTTGGAATTTTCAGCCTCTGATATTTCTTCTTTTTTTTTTTTTTATTAGTTGGAGGCTAATTACTTCACAACATTTCAGTGGGTTTTGTCATACACTGATATGAATCAGCCATAGATTTACACGTATTCCCCATCCCGACCCCCCCTCCCATTCACCCGATTCCTCTGGGTCTTCCCAGTGCACCAGGCCCGAGCACTTGTCTCATGCATCCCACCTGGCTGGTGATCTGTTTCACCATAGATAGTATACATGCTGTTCTTTTGAAATATCCCACCCTCACATTCTCCCACAGAGTTCAAAAGTCTGTTCTGTTATTTCTGTGTCTCTTTTTCTGTTTTGCATATAGGGTTGTCGTTACCATCTTTCTAAATTCCATATATATGTGTTAGTATGCTGTAATGTTCTTTATCTTTCTGGCTTACTTCACTCTGTATAAGGGGCTCCAGTAACACTATTTCAAGACTGTTTAAACAAGACCAGTGGTACTTTGTTTTTGTATAATAATTTCTGTACAACATATAGAAATAACTACGTTTTGTCCCAAACTGAGATTATGATTCCTAGAATTTCCTCTAATTTTTTTTTCCTTTCTGTGTAGCAGGTTTTTCTCTCCTAAATTCAATGCATTGCTTTCATGATTTTATACTACTGCTCAACTCTCTTTACTTGGCGGATTTTTGTTTTCTGTGATATGATGTACATATTAGTCTGAATCATGTTCAGAAAAAAATATTTTCTACTAGTTTTCTTGGTCCTGTCGTTGACTTTTCCTAATCAAGTTGACAAGTTAGGCAATTATCTGTGCATCACATGGGGCAGAGGATGGTGAGTGCCACAGATAAAGTCTATTGATGGAACATTGCCCAATCATGTGTGATGTGCTGAGGGAAAAAAACAAAAACAAAATATATATATACATATATCTCATGTAGTTTGAAATAATGACCTCACATTATTTTGAAGGCAAATCATGGTGATCAATGTGGACTTTAGAAGTAAGCTTTGGTTTGAAACGTCACTGCTACAAATTAGTTTGAAATCCAAGCCATAGAGAACTGGTTAACCTTGCTGTGCTATTGCTTCTCTATGCAAACGGAAATAACAAATCTAATTTTGCATGGTTTTCTTGTTCTTGTTCAGTTGCTCAGTCATGTCTGACTCTTTGCGACCCCATGGATTGCAGCATGCCAGGCTTCCCTGTCCTTCACCATCTCCCAGAGCTTTATCAGACTCACGTCCATTGAGGACATGATGCCATCCAGCCATCTTGTACTCTGTCATCCCCTTCTCCTCCTGCATTCAGTCTTTCCCAGCATTAGGGTCTTTTCTAATGAGTCAGCTCTTTGCATCAGGTGGCCAAAGTATTGAAGCTTCAGCTCCAGAACTAGTCCTTCCAACGAGTAGTCAGAATTGATTTCCTTTAGGGTGGACTGGTTTGCTTTCCTTGCAGTCCAAGGGACTCTCAAGAGTCTTCTCTAACACCACAGTTCCAAAGCATCAGTCCTTTGGTGCTCAGCCTTTTTTATGGTTCAACTCTCAAATACGTGACTACTGGAAAAACCATAGCCTTGACTAGATGAACCTTTGATGGCAAAGTGATGTCTCTGCTTTTTAATATGCTGTCTAGGTTGGTCATAACACTCCTTCCAAGGAGCAAGTGTCTTTTAGTTTCATGGCTGCAATCACCATCTGCACTGATTTTGGAGCCCCCCCCACCCCCAAAAAAATAAAGTCTGTCACTGTTTCCATTGTTTCCCCATCTATTTGCCATAAAGTGATGGGACTGGATGCCATGGTCTTAGTTTTCTGAATGTTGAGTTTTAAGCCAACTTTTTAACTCTTTCAGTCTTTCCCATTTTGTTGTTTTCCTCTTATTTGTTTGCATTGATCACTTAAGAACACTTTCTTATCTCTCCTTGCTATTCTTTGGAACTCTGCATTCATATGGGTTTATTTCTTCTTTTTCTCCTTTGCCTTTAGCTTCTTTTCTAAGCTATTTGTAAGACCTCCTCAGACAACCATTTTGCCTTTTTGCATTTCTTTTTCTTGGGGATGGTTTTGATCACAACCTCCTATAAAATGTTATGTGTCCAGAGTTCTTCAGGCACTCTGTCTATCAGATCTAATCCCTTGAATCTATTTGTCACTTCCAGTGTATAATCATAAGGGATTTGATTTAGGTCATACCTGAATGGTCTAGTGTTTTTCCCTCCTTTCTTTAATTTAAGTCTGAATTTGGCAATAAGGAGTTCATGATCTGTGCCACAGTCAGCTCCCAGTCTTGTTTTTGCTGACTGTATAGAGTTTCTCCATCTTCGGCTACAAAGAATGTAATTAATCTGATTTCAGTATTGACCATCTGGTGATGTACATGTGTAGAGTCTTCTCTTGTGTTGTTGGAAGAGGGTGATTGCTATGACCAGTGTGTTTTCTTGTCAAAACTCTGTTAGCCTTTGCCCTGCTTAATTTTGTACTCCAAGACCAAACTTGTCTGTTACTCCAGGTATCTCTTGACTTCCTACTTTTGCATTCCAGTCCCCTATGATGAAAATGATGTCTTTTTTCAATGTTAATTCTAGAAGGTCTTGTAGGTCTTCATAGAACCGTTCAGCTTCTTTGGCATTAGTGGTTGGGTCATAGACACACTGAATCATTTGCCTTGGAAATGAACAGAGCTCATTCGTTTTTGAGATTGCACCCAAGTACTGATTGTTGACATGGACTAAATTCTTTGGTGTGGCCCCTTTTATTCTTGAACACACAGCTTTCCTAGAAGGTTCAATCTGGTGCTCTGTGCTTTGCCTGTCAAATTGTTCTCTGCAACTTCCAGTTCCTGAGGACTTGACCAATGTGTCCAGCCTCCTACTTGATGTTGTGTACTTGAAAGTTGAACAGGTCCCTCAGATCTTACATGGATAAAATAAAAATCTTGGTCCCTCAAACCAGTTTCTCTGTGGAGGTATTTCAGAGAATCTAGCTTCTCAAGTCACATTTCTAGGGATCATCCTTATATTTCCTTCCCTTCACCATTCACATGTAACTCATGAGCAACTCTTGTTTTGCTGTAATAATGTAATCTGAAGCTTTCTCTTCCTTTGTTTCTAAGCTTTAGTCACTTATCTGGACAAAATTAGCATTACCTGTAACTTAGACTTCTCTGTGACCTGCCATTTTTTCCCCACTTCTATTCTTGTCCTCTTAGCAATCCACTCTTCTTATTCTATTTATCAGAGTGATAGTTTAAGAATGAAAACCTTATCCTATCACTTCAGTGCTTAGAACTCTTCAGTTACCTCCTATTGCACTGAGGATAATAACTAAGTTTCTTCTTCTAGTACACAAGACCCCACTTGATAAGATTTCTGCTGACGACTGCTACCTGAAATAAATGCTTTCTCTCCTTTCTGCACTCTCATACTCTGGCTGTACTGTGGGCTTTCCCTTTGCTCTTTTTTCCGTTTTCAGTAAGCCATGCTCTTTAAGGCATCAGAGCATTTGTACTTCACAGTATCTTAGCCTTAAATGCCATCTCTAGGATCTTTGCAGAGCTGTCTTCTTCTATAAAAGTATTCCAGAAAATTCTGAACACTGAAAGAATCCATCAGAAACTGATAAAATAGTTATCCAAAGGAGTGGCTGGAGAATAAAAGGGTCTAAATGTAACTGCTCTGAATTTATTTTTTAATATTTTTATTTGGAAACATGTAAATTTAAAACCAAAGTTTTGTCTTTGACAAATGTCATACCTAAAATTGAAAACAAGCAGACACTCACAATAAACATTTAGAAAATGAGGAGGAAAGCAATTGTACCCAAGACCAGGGAGAGAGCCACTGGTGAGCAGGAGGCTAGGTGACTGACTCTCAAAGCTCCTTACAAGCTAAGAATATTTTCTATTCTAGTAACTAGTTTGGAAAGCTGCCTAACATATGGGGCCTTGATTTTTGAGTCCTCAGGATGGTATAGCCTTTTAATAGGCTGAATCAGTGAGATAAAGCAGGCCTACACCAAGGCTTTCTGGGACCTGCCCTAATAAAACTTTAAAGCAAGCCATAAGCTGTTTCAAGGTAACCTGAGTGCTTGAAAGTAATTCATTACTATTTGAAGGAATAAAACTAAGTCCAGCAACTAATGACATGAAATATCCAATGCTAAGCGTTCAATCAAAAATTACCGGGCATCCAAAGTAACAGGAAAATATAACCCATAGCCATGACAAAAACCACTTAACACAAACATAACCAGGAGTAATAGGGGTGATAAAATACCTACCAGATGTTAAAATAGCTGCCAGAAAATGAGTTCCATATATTCAAGAAAGTCGGAAGAAAAAAAATGAAAATGATGAGAGAAATGGAAGATATAAGTAGTTCATTAAGCTAAATACATAATCATCACATGACCTACTCATTATCCAAGAGAAATGAAAACTTCTGTTCATTTGAAAATCAGTACTCAAGTGTTTATAGTGGCTTCATTCCAATATCCAAAAACTGGAGACAGTGCAAATATCCATCTACTGTTAAATGAATAGATAAAGTCTGGCACATCTATATAGTGACATACTATTCAAAAATAATACAGAATGGAATACGGACACATGCAACAACATGGATAGACTTCACATTGACAATTCCAAAAGCCATTTCAAAAGGCTGCATATTCTGTGATTTGATTTCGGGAAAATCAAGAGCTATAGGGATGTAAAAAAAAAAAAAAAATGGAGTTACCAGGAGCCGAGAGTGGGGGAGGGCTTGATCACAAAGAAGCACAGAGCAGTTTATTATGGTGATAGAACTGCTTGTATGTTGATTTTGATGATGTTTTTAGGAATATGCATTGTCAAATCGAAATGAGATGCAAAAAGGTGAATTATAAGTTATGTAAATTATATATCACTAAAGCTGATTTTAGAAAATAAACATATAAAGTTTGGGGGAAAAATGGGGAACAAATGGAACTCTCACTCATTCTTGTTGAGAATGCGTTAGCTATACAGCCGCTTCAGAGAAAAGGGAGTTTCTTATAAAGTGTCACATAAATTTGCCTGGCAACCCAGTAATCTCACACCTATATATTCACCCAATTAAATAAAATCATAGACACACAAAAACTTGTATGTAAGGACTTATCATCACTTTATACTATACAGCAAAATAAACAAACACCAAAAAAGCAAGCAAAAACCCTGGAAAACCCCAGATGACCACTAACTGGTGAATAGATAAATTCTGTGTATGTAATATGTGCGTGCACACACACACAAATACACACACAATGAAATGCCATTCATTAATAAAGATAGACCATATTGTGTAATTTTCATTATATAAATTTCCAAAAAAAGAAAGCCATCTAAAATAAACCTTTGGAACTTGACAGCAAATCAGAAGACAAGGATGACAGTGGTATGCATGTTGCTTAAAGAGCTAGCATATGAAAGCAACCCAGATGTCTGTCGGTAGATAAATAGATAAGAAAGTTGTGGTACATATGCACAATGGAATATTACACAGCTAATAAAAAGAAACACATTTGAGTCAGTTCTAATGAGATGGATGAAGTTGGAGCCTATTATACAGCGTGAAGTAAATCAGAAAGAAAAACACCAATACAGTATATTAATGCATATATGTTCTTGCCTAGAGAATCCCATGGACAGAGGAGCCTGGTGGGCTGCTGTCCATGGGGTCGCACAGAGTTGGACGCTACTGAAGTGACTTAGCATGCACGCATGCACTGGAGAAGGAAATGGCAACCCACTCCAGTGTTCTTGCCTGGAGAATCCCTGGGACAGAGGAGCCTGGTGGGCTGCCATCTATGGGGTCGCACAGAGACAGACACGACTGAAGCGACTTAGCAGCATGGAATTTAGAAAGATGGCAATGACAACACTATATGTCAGACAGCAAATGAGACACAGATATAAAGAACAGACTTTTGGACTCTGTGGGAGAAGGCAAGGGTGGGATGATTTGAGAGAATAGCATTGAGACATGTATATTACCATATGTGGAATAGATCACCAGTCCAAGTTCAATGCATGAAACAGGGCACTCAAAGCTGGCGCACTGGGACGACCCAGAGGGATGGGATGGGGAGGGACATGGGGGGGTTAGGGCCCAGGGGACACATGTGCACCCATGGCTGATTCATGTCAATGTCTGGCAGAAACCACCACAACATGGTGAAGTAATTAGCCTCCAATTAAAATTAATTAATTAATTTAAAAAAAGAAAGTGGTATGCATGTTAAGTGAGCATGTACAACCTTGGGATAATGGAATTATTCTGTGATTTAATTGTGATGGTTTCTGAAGAATTTGAATGTTAAAATCCTGTCAAATGGATAAACTTCAAATGGTTTGTTTTATTGTTTTTTAGTCGCCTCATTAATGTTGATTAGAAAATAGGAACAATGACAGCTAACTGTATAAAAGCCACACAGATTCAATGATTTCATGTAGATGACTTTTAAATAAATTAATTTGACTACACATTATTGGGCTTCCCAGGTGGCACTAGTGGTAAAGAACCTGCCTGCCAGTGCAGGAGACATAAGAGATGAGGCTTCAACCCCTGGATCAGGAAGATTTCCCCCTGGAGGAGGGCATGGCAACCCACTCCAGTATTCTTGCCTGGAGAATCCCACAGACAGAGGAGCCTGACAGGCTATAGTCCATAGGTCGGAAAGAGTTGCACACAGCTGAAGTGACTGAGCATGCATGCACTCACACATTATTAATAAGAGAAGTTTTACTGTCTCTGAACTTGAAAACAAACTAGAATGTACAAGCCAATGAAACTAAGTGAATATAAATTGTTAACATATCCACAAAAATAAACTGTTTCAAGTGATTTTTGAAAGACTAGTGACTGTATTATTTGTGAAATGTATTATTTTTATTTTTTACTTAGTTATTTTAATTGAGTTATTGATATATAACATTGTGTTAGTTTCAGATACACAGCAATATAATTGGATAATTGGATATTTGCATATGTTGTGAAATGATCACTGCAATAAGACTAGTTAATATCCATCATCACACGGAGTTACAGTTTTTGTTTCTTGTGGTGATAACTTTTAGGATTTACTCTGTAAGCAATTTTCAAATATGCAATACAGTATAACAAATTCTGGTCACCTTGCTATACCTTACATCCCCATGACTTACTTATAACTGGAATTTTGTATCTTTTGGTCATATTAACCAATTTTTTAATCTACCTGGTCTGTATCTGTGAACTTGTTTTTCTTTGTTTTTTAATTTGTTTTCTGCTTCCATGTACAAGTGAGATCATGATAACTGACTTATTTCACTTAGCATAGTGCCCTCCAAGTCCACCCATGTTTTCTCAAATGGCAAAATTTCCTTTCTTTTATTGCTGAATAGTATTCCATTGCGTGATATGTGTGTGTGTGTGTGTGTGTGTGTGTATGTGTATATATATATATATATATATATATATATCTCACATCTTCCTTATCCATTTATCAAAGGATGTAGGTTGCATCCACATCTTGGCTACTATAAATAAAGATGCACTGAACATGGGGGTGTGTATATCTTTTTGATTTAGTGCCTCTGTGAGATATATGTCAAAAGAGGGACACAATTTTCAACAGCACAGAATAATTTTGTTTTTAGGAATTACATTGATTTTGCCATCTTGAAACCATAATATTTAAATTACAGGCTAAAGTAAGTAGACAGTTATGCAATTATAATTGGAAACAAATGGATTTCCAATGCAAGACAAAAGTACAATTATAAAATTTAAGAAAATATTAAGTAAATCTTTTAGGGCTTAATTTGAATTGGATGTCTCAGTATTAACTCATAACTTTTAAAAGATGATTTTGTTATCATTACGTTGGAAAAGCTTGGAGGTGCTAACTTCTCAGGGCTAATGATCATTCCTAGCATTTCTATTTTATTCCCTAATAGCATATCTGATTCAAGGAATTTAGGTTTCTTTGGAGAAATGACTGATTTCACCTCTGGTGCAGAGAATGTTCTGGGTGTTCCTGGGATATCGTAGATGTACTTTCCAGTCCAGATGTACTGGAAAGCTGAGAATATTTAAAGACAAATGTGGTCATTAAAAAAGATATAGAGCCAGTTTAAGATGCTCCTATAGTCCACAGTTGATTTAACTCAAGTAACAGTAAGAATAATTTTAATTAGTTGTACTGTAGTATTATTAATATATAAAATAAGTCCATAATCATTCTCAAAGAAGAAAAATCCAAGGTAAAGCCAAATAGTGACAGCAATTTAAAAATAGTTTTTAAAATTATTATTTTATATTGGAATAATTAGTTCCACGTGCAAATATCTATTCTGTTTTAGAGTTTTAAATAAAGAGATACTTATTCTGCCTCTCTTCTGTCAGCTTCATGTCAGGGTGAATGAAAGCTCTATTTCTTCCTTTTTTTTTTTCTTTTATTTAATAGATGACTTCTTGAATAATGCAAATAAAACCAAAGAGAAACAAAACAGACAGATGACGTTTTGAATTAGCTAGTGAAATGTTAAGGTCATCAGGGAGCGTCACCGAAATCATTTAATCAGTGAGTAATTGATAAGGAATCACGTGTGCGTGCTGGGCTTCCCTAGTAACTCAGGTGTACCGTCTCTGTGTACTCTGCCAGTAGCGCGTCAGGAAACGTCATTCTTCAAAGGCAAGGTCAGGCTGTCACTACCTTAACCTGGAAGGTTTGGGGCTGGGGTAGATCCAGATGTTATGTTCCTTTTGACATTATGTAATAGGAAAGTGAAGTTGCTCAGTCTTATCTGACTCTTTGTGACCCCATGGACTCTAGCCTTCCAAGTTCCTCCATCCATGGGATTTTCCAATCAAAAATACTGGGGCAGGTTGCCATTCCCTTCTCCAGGGAATCTTCCTGACCCAGGGATCATACCCAGGTCTCCAGCATTGCAGGCAGACTCTTTACTGCCTGAACCACCAGAGAAGCCCATGTAATAAGAAGAGCACAGCGTTACCAGTCAAATACTTTCCCCAAAAATGTCTAACTTGAATCCACTTGAACTTGAATCCAGTCTGGGCTTTACCCCTTACCTCTGGTTTATATGAAATACAGGAGAAAGAACAAGTTAAATGCCAGCATAACACACACCAGAACCTGCCCAGTATCTTTAACTAATTAATACAATATGGGGGGCAAAGGGGAACAATGGGGTGGCAGGATCCTTATAAGATTAAAAATGATATAACCTATTGTAAAGATTGAACCTTATTTGAACAAAGCAGTTATAAAAGACTTTTGAGGGACAACTAGGGCTTCCTGGTGGCTCAGATGGTAAAGAATCCACCTGTAATTCAGGAGACTTGGGTTCTATCCCTCGTTTGGGAATGTCCCCTGGAGAGGAGAATGGCAACCCACTCCAGTATTCTTGCTTGGAGAATCCCACGGACAGAGGAGCCTAGCAGGCTACAGTGCATGGAGTCGCAGAGTCGAATGTAAATGAGTGACTACACTTTTTCTTCTTCTTAGATTAATATGGTGCAGGAATTTGACATTTAGAAAATATCTCTTGTGTTCAGTATCTTTATAGTGTTGTGTTAGGTAAGAAAATGCCCTTGTTTTTCCAAGATTACTGAAGTATTTGAACAATGAAGCATGTTTATAAATTACTTTAAAATATTTAGTCAGAAACATTTTGGAAGCTTGTGTGGTAAATACTTTCTATACTTTGCTGAACCTTGAAAATTTTCTTAATAAAAACTTGTAAAAAGCCATTTATAATTTTCCATGGTCACCATATCCAATTACTTCACCCCATCACCTCATTATCTCCATGGCATTAACCAAAATTGTCCTATATTTTATTTTCTGAGGATTCTGACTTCCCCCCACCCCCACCACCAGAATGTTAATTTGGTTGGGATTGGGGGTCTCTTTGTTACTACTAACCAATATAGTTCTGAGAATGGTGCCTGAGACATAGCAGGGCAGATATTTTTTTTTAAGTCAATTAAAATAGAACACACTATGAATGGGTAGTTTGAGGAAGATTAGGAAATATGAAGAAGAGTGAGATATAAGAATTCAGCTGTAGCAATTAGGCAGTGAGATACCCCCTAAAGACTTTAGGGGGGCAGTGATGTAACCCAAATTATATGATTTCTGCACACAGAGTGTTTGTGATCCATGTGGATTCCTGATTTGCAGAGGAAGCAGGGCAGGAGGGCAGCAGGTCTCCTTGAATTCCCACCAAGGTTTCGTGACTTACAGGTAAAATTTTATGGGATGGCTTAGAGTGGTGTAATGATTCCTGTACCTATAACCTGTGTAAATGTTAAACTGAAAGAGACTTCTGAATTTTTCATGAAAAGTTGATGCAAGAAACTGATTTCATCCCAGCTTAACCCAAGTAGAGTTTCTGATTATTGACATTATTGACATTTAATAATAGTCCCTTGAGACACACTGTTAATTTTATATAGTTGTAACGTGTCGTATTTCATACCTCCCCAAAGATACCTTCCGTTCTCTTTCAATGTTTCTTGAGAGCATCTGTAACTAATTAGTTCTGCTTTATTCTTTTGATTCCTCCTCACACAATGAAGAATAGTATAAAAATGTGTTGTTTTAATGTCCCAGCTAACAAACTTTTCTAATTGTGTTTTATACATATAAATACCACAAATTCTGTAAAATCAGTGAGTTAAAGGATTACTGGGTCATTCATATAATGATCAACGGATAACGGTTCCTCCTAGCTCCAGTATTCCGTATTTCTAGACCCACTTTCTTTAGGACACATGTCCTAGTTAATTATATCAGACCATACAAGCTGGCACTTGTGTTATACATGGTCCAATCATGATAACTTCTGGGCCATTGGCCTCGAGAAGCCTGGACAGCAAGCAGGAACTTTTCAAATTGTACCGAGAGTTCAGCCTAGTAAATTAATTATTGAAGAGTCACTACCAAATGCTATTGACTTGCGTGCAGTTTGACAGGCTTCTGTAACATCTAGTCCTTTCAGGAAAGTAATTCTGTAAGGAAATTGCTTGCAATAGAGGTTGTGGGACTCAGCTGGGTGACAGACATGTCATGACAATCAATATGGGGACAAAAAAATAAAATGTTAATGAAAGATAGATTTGTTCATGCACAGGATTGGTATTTTTTTTTTGTAAATGCTATTTTACTTCCATCAAGCACTTTCCAGCCAAAAGCTGGGTATAAGCTCACTGAAACTAAACTCAAGGTGACATTTCTCATTTCAATTATTTCCTAAAGTGTCTCCCTCCTCTTTTTTCCCCACCTCTTGTCGAGAACTGCAGGCAACATAATGAAATACTCTGTCAACTACGGAGTCTAGGATCTGGAGAGGCAGGAAAGAATTTTGTTGAGTTTTCTGAATATAGAATCCATCCTACTTTGAAAGTCAGTGTGAGGCTTTGAGGAGGAGCTTGACCTCAGAAAAAGCCATTATCAAGATAATTTAAAAGAAGTCCAAAATATCATTTAGCAAATTAGCTGCTGGTGAATGGACATTTTCAAGTTAAGAATCATAATCAAGTTAAGAATTATTCCTAGAATAATTATCATAATATCTAATGCTTACTGATACTTTGCTAAATATTGTTAAAGAACACAATTTCTGAAGAATTGGTGCCCATTTGTAATCAATCGTGTTTATAGATCTAATACACTTTTTATTTTTTAATGCTTCTTTTGCATAATGTGAAAAATTATTTTCATAATATGAAAATAAAAATTCATAAGGGGGCAATAAGAATAATTACTTGGTGCTTCTCCAACCTGTTGAACTGTTTCTGAATTGGCCATTTTGACTGAGTTGAACAATTAATAAGAACTATCTTGAAGAGCTGTCTAAGGGAATTAAGCTGGTCACGTTCATTGAAACAGATAGATGGCACTTCTCTTCAGAAACATGAAATACTTGCCAGTTATTGCCACTTTGATCTATTTCCCAGAGACTCTTAACATTCTGATTTTTATCTTGGTTTTAAATGGATGAGAATTGCTCATTTTGCTGTGGAATGCGCCAAACAGAATCTATTATTCATAGTCTTTAACAACTAAAGATGGCATATTTGATTAATAAGAATAAATACAGCTTTGGACTGATCATGGTATTTTGTTAACCTCAGTCTGAGCTCACAAAAACTCAGATGAGTGACCAGGAGGTGTGAGAGTAGAGAGTATTCCAATGGAAAGTTTCTTTGGGGACTCAGGTTCTAGGTGGTGGCCTGGGATAAGAGGAGTGAGAGATTAGGAGAGAACTTTCCCTCCTTTCCTGCCCTACCTCTCTTTCTCTCATTGCTCTTTCCTCCTCTTGGGTAGACAGAATAATGACCCATCAAAAATGTCCACATTCTAGCCCCAGACCTATGGATAAATAACCTTATGTGGCAAAAGGGATGTAGCAGGTGCAATTAAATTAAGGCTGTTGAAATGCTGTAGAGTTGCCTGGATCATCCAGGTAGGCCCAGTGTAATCCCAAAGCTCTTTATAAGTGGGTCCAAGTTGGAGGAGAGGTTGAAGTGATACCATCGCTGGAGAGAGGCCCCAAGTCAAGGAATGAGGGCAACTTCTAGAGGCTGGTAGAAGCAAGGACAGATTCTCCCCTGGAGTCTCCAGAAGGAACTCGGCCCTACCACCATCTTGATTTTAGCTGTGGAAGACTGGTGTTTAGGCTTCTGACTTCTAGCTCATGCCATGTGGGATACATGTGAGGGGCCCGAGAGATGGGGCACAGACAGAAAACATTCACTACTTATGCAGTTGCTTCGAAGGGTATAAGCAGGGGTCAGAGGAAGTGGAGACTGTATTACCAGGCTGGTTTGTGAAGGTCTTATGCAGGAGGTGACATACACATGGAGATGCCAAGACTGGAAAGCGGCTCCATGCAGAGGAGCTGTGCATGGGTTGGGGTGAGTAGGGGGTGGTGACCATCTGTCTGGATGGAAGGGCCAGCAGGAGGCAGGAAAGAGTAGGAAAAGATGGTCCAGGCTGCTTTCTAAGAATAAGACTTGTCCAACCATAATCATCCTTTTAACCTCTTCCAGTGAAACAAACAAACAAATAAAAAAGCAACTCTCATACACAAGATTTAAAGCTCTCCTCTAAAATTTAGCTTAAGCTGCCAAAATTCTCATTCTTCAAGAAATGGAGGTCTGATAATTGGCTTGGTTCCAAGTTCTGTTCTGTGTTGGGTAACACTACTGTCTGATGATATAAAGGGCTGAGAAACACAGAGGGCTGCCTGGGCTGGCTTGGCCTTAAACCCAGTAGTTAGAGTATAGCCGCTGTGCATAGCCTGTTATCTCACGTTGGCTGCATAATTAGAACCTCAGTAGATGATGCAGGTGCTTATTTTCTGTCCTCTTTCCACCTTTATATCTTAGCTCTCATTTGTATGTGAAGCCTGAAATAACAACACGGTCTCCAGAGACTTTACCTTCTCTTGACAAAAGTCTTTGACCCAATTATGGTACCAGGGAAGGGTACTGAGACCATGTCTTACCCTCTTCTCTCCCTCTGCTCTTAACCCCATGCTTCGCTAATAGAAAGTTGAAGATAGAGGGAGAATCTTAGATAATCCAAGTCACTGAATGCTCCCCTTTGTCTCATCCAGGTCTCTATGGCCAGTGGGTACTTTTTGACTTCATTGACCTGGAAAATAGCTTTTTTTTTTTTTTTTAAATACTGTTTTTGAGGTTTTGACTTATAATTACAACAGATAGTGAGGCAATGCATTCGTAGTAATAGGAAGAACTGGGATAACACTTGAGAGTGAATAAGATAAAATAATGAGTAATTGCTTTGTTTCTCGTATCACTACAATCTTAAAATTATCCTCTGATTTTTTGATTGTCTGTCTCACCACCTATTTACTCCTTGACTTGTCCCGTTTATTCTACCTGCTTTCTCAAAGGTCCCTGATAACCCTCCTGGTAATTAAATTCAGTAACTTTCTGCTCCTCACTATTTTTCATGTGGACATCACTTCCTTCTTAAATTATATTTCACCAGTAGCGTCTCTGATATTTTATTGTTTTTGTTTTTTTTTTGCTTATTTTTCTGGATTTCCTTCTTCCTTTCTAAATATTCCTCCTCTGGCTCTTATTTTACCCTTAAATGCAAGGATTCTATTAATACTGAGATCTTCTCTTGATAACAGTTTCTTTTTTTTTTTTTTAATACTTTTGACCTGACTATGTCATATAACTGTCATGTCTTTGTGTACTTTCTTCTCTCTAAAGCTAAACTCTGTTGAGCTGAATTTCTAGCTGCCTATAATAGACATTTGCATCCAGCTCTCCTTCTGATACCTGTTAGTGTGTTGCAAAAACTCTCGGTAGATACAGCCTCTAAACCATTCTCTTCCATGACTCAGGCATTTAATTTCCTGTGTGTACATCAAGAGTGTCACATATCTTAAGTTCTAGGACTCCGAACAGTGGTCAGAGTCCTAGACCAGTGTTATGTGAGCCTAGTAGGTCAGAGTCCAGTGACCTAGTAGTCCACTGCAAGCTGCTAACACAACAGTCCTCTCTAGATTGATTTCTGGCAGGAGTTATATACAGTGTGAGTCACATAGAGACATATATTTGTTATAACACTGTGTCCACTCACAATGGATACATCATTGTACTTTCAAAAGAAGGGTCAACCCCACCGTGTCCATCCTTACTGGAGCGTGTCTTATTCATTCCCTTCCCTGCCTTCCCTTCCTCTGCTACTGCTGGCCAAAGGCTATCTAAGAAGACATGCAAGAAATCATGAAGGCTTCCCCCACCTTTTCTTGCTTTGTGTCTTGCAAATGAAGGTCATGGGAATTTGCAGAAAATGGAACACAGTAACTTGGACTTTGTGGACATGGTCAGATGAGGATTGTGGGGGTCAACCATCCAGGGGACCTGCAGCTATGCACTGCTTCTGTACCTCCCAGACAAGCTGGCCTTTTTCTTTCCCTAGGCTCTCTCAGTATGTTCTTTATTTTTGCCAATGGAATCACTGACCATCCAGTTACCCACACTTTGTACTCTGGAGCTGCCTTTGCTTCTGGTTAGGATGCTATTGAAATACTATAGCCACATGGTAAAAAGGATCTGTCTAAACGGCACTGAAGTCATGGCTGTGGAAATGGAGAGGGAGGGACAAGTACAGAAAAGAAATTAAGTGATGAATTTAATGAGACTTGAGAGTTCATTATGAAGTCAGGGTGAAAGAGAAGGTGGAGTCAGATAGCAATAATAGTTAACATCCATGGAAACCTTACTTATGTGCTGGGCGTTATTCCAAGTTCTACACATATCATCTCCATTAAGCAGTTGTAAATAGGTTAATGTTGAAGTTTGACCTGAACCAGCTGGCGGTATAAGTCAATGCCACCCCAAAGAAAATCCATGGACCAGTGTAGGTCCACAAACTGTTGCTATTGATCCATGTTGCCCTGAGCATAAAAACTAAAAGTAAAGATTAGAAACTTTGATTACAAGATGATAAGAGCAACTTTATGTAATAGTACAATCCTGATTTATATGTTTTGTGCCTTCCTATGTCATGCAATTCATTTTTTTTTTTAAATTTAGGAAGGGATCATCTAGAGGGTGTCTTGAGCCTTAATCACCAACCCCCACTAAATTCATTGTTTTGTTTGTTTACTCTAAGTAGTAGTTACTACTCTTAGTAATACTGTTGATTGGGTCTCATCTAAACAGTTTTTGTCTTTAAACCTTTTTTCATTGGTACTAAATGGTCCCACAGTTTTTAAGATAAATAATCCAAAGAGGTTTTATGGACACTCATAGTTGAGCTGGGTAAATGGGAAGAAAATATTGGAAGTTGGTTCAGTTTGTCTTTGAGGACAGGCTTAGTCTGGTCTATCCAGAACTGGGAAAGAGGGTGTTTTTTGTAAAGGTGGTGCGGGGTGTCTTATTACCACATTTGAGTCTGTTCATCTGAATTCAGTACAATTGAGTCCCCGCATGAGGATACAAATCCTGTTCCCTGATGACCTATAGATCTAACTCTTCTTGACTTTGTCCTGGATCAGCTGGAAGGGGCCAGGATGACCTTTATGAGAAAGAAGAGAGCCTTGGAGATGAAACTCATGGTCTGTCTGATGATAACAGATACTTTCTGTTGAGCACTTGGTATATGTGGGCTTGTGTCCATAGATGGAATTAGCTACATAATCCCCAACTCTCTCTCACTGGCCTTGAACCTGAATAGCAACTGTGAGCATCACTCTCTTTGTTTCCTCTGGCTGGCTTTAATTATTTACATGATTTGCCTGGCCCCTATAATGTCTAATATTTTTATAAGTTTTATTTTAGAAACAAATTTTGTATCTTAAAAACAAAAAAACAAACACAAAAACAGTGCTACTTCTTAACACAAAATTTGATCCAGCAGGGGGTATAAAGAGCTAACTTTCAGATCTCAGCTCAGTCATGTACTAGCTGTGGCAGAGAGGCGGCTGGTCTCTATTGCTGATGGCCTCTGCTCACAATGGTGTGTTCCTGCTGGGAAGTGGTTATCCAGCCAGACATTATTACATTTTTTAGTTCCTCTGCATCTAGGTGGAACCATGTGATTTGTGCCAAGAAATAAAATGTGAGAGGCAATGATGCGTGTCACATCCCGACCTAAGAAGTTTCTAAGAATAGGGTATGCTTTCTTCACACTTTGTTACCTCTGTGATGCTCTCCTCAGCCATGTGTTGAAGGCTTTTGTTTCCTAAGATGCTCTTAACCTGGATTCCTGAGTAATTGCATGAAAATGAGCCTTGCCTGACCGGAAGTATTTGAATTGGACTTTAATTGGAGGAAGAAATGCCCTTTTAACAAGTGGGTCACTGAGATTTTAGGACAGCCTGATACAGCTGTTAGCCTCTTGACTAAGATGTTGGCTGTGTGACCTTGGGTGGGTTAATTTGCATTTTCATGCCTCAGTTTCCTGATCTGTGTAGAATGGAGAGAAAAGTATAGTCTGCCTCATAGAGCTGTGAGATTTAAATGGGGGTTATTTGTATAAAAGAGCATCTGCCTGCCACATTGTAGGCGTTCAGGAAATCTTAGCTGTTGTCCTTTGCTTCATGGTTATTTCATTAATGGAGCCAAGACTGGTCTTTGTGGAAATGGGACTCAGCCTATTTCATCCTCAAATATGGTCAGACCACAGAGCCAATGTGGTGAAATGTAATATCTCCCTCCTCAAATCCAAGTAACAGTAGAAAATTCACCAGAAAAGTAGAAAATTTTATTGATTGTATTTTAATTTGCTACAGTTAGTTAGATAATTGAATCGGACTTTCTTGAAATGGTTATCAGCTCAGTTGTATCCAGCTCTTTGTGACTCCATAGACTGTAGCCTGCCAGGCTCCTCTGTCCATGGGATTTTCCAGGTAAGAATGCTGGAGTGGCTTTCCATGCCCTTCTCTAGAGAATCTTCTCAACCCAGGAATCGAACCCGCGTCTCCCATACTGCAAGCAGATTTTTACTGTCTGAGCCATTAGGGAAGCCTGGGATAACTGAATAAGACTTCCTTGAAATAGCTGTCCTGTCAGTTTCTTATTTTTCTTGGGCTGAGCCTATCAGCCATCAAATGGATGGCTAATGAGAAAAAATATGTCAAATTCCACTGAAAACAGATACATCATATTATTCTTTTCACTGTTGAGCAGGCACAGTGCCGTGGTGGGGAGTAGCCTTCGATTGTGTTAACTGTCTCTGGCATCTGACCCTCCTGTGACTGCATTTTTGTGGCACAGAACCTCAGTACAGAGAATTTTCCATTGTGCAGCTTATCTAAGTGGTTGGAGCTCCTAGCTTCTGGGTCTCTTCACATTCCACCCTGCCCCCTCCTCTGTAGCTTCTTCGGTCCCCTCCGTGTTAGCTAGGTTGAGCCAGGAAGAAGCACTTGGGAAAGCATAGCCTGGCTGTTGTGATGGTGAAGACACAGGAAGAGGAGAGAGGAGGAAGTTTGGAGCAGTCAAACCCAGGAAACTCCAGCCATTTATAGCAATCTGTCCTATAGGGCAATGTGTACCAGTTTCTCCCTGTTGACGCTGTGTGAAAACTGTGTCATCATTTCCGCTCAGACCCACCCAACCCCCCTTTGCCTGACTCACTCTTGCTTTTTTCCCTATTAAGTTGATTGGAGTCCATATGCCTTCTTCACTGAATATAGTTCTTGTCTTGACTTAATTTAGTTAAAAAATCAACTCTGGCTTTACGTAAACTCACACGGAACCCACAAGTGGCTGACCCCCCAATCCATGAAGTATCTTTTAATTAAAGGACCACTGGGAGACCTGGGCCCTTCGTCAGGACCTAGGGCATATCCCTCGTGTCCCTTCCATCCACATGCTGATTTCTCCCCACATTCAGAAGGCAGCTCTGGAAGGAGCCTGTCAGCTTGGGGAAGGAAGCCAAGCAGATAATCAGGAAATCAAGTATTCCCCGGGAATGGGTATTTGGAGTGCAGCAAGTTCAATTTGCCAGATAATTTGCTTCCCACACTCAGCTTTACCTACAGCACAATGAAACACATTTCAATCTAAAATTGCCTCCTAACTCCAATCAGCATTAATTTAATAATACATATTCAACAGATATAAACACTTCCAATGACTGGAAAATGAGTACAGACCCACATATGTTTATGCTGATACTGGAGTTGAAATACAATTCCTTTCAGTGACAGCAATGGAAATGTTTCTCTGCTTTTCTCCCCCCTGCCAAAGGTGAAAATGCAATTTGCAAATTGCCGAGGGATTTACTTATTGGCAGGGTTGAGAGCCCTGGGATGCTTAGTTTTTCTGTTTGTTCACTAGGACTTTCTCTGCTGGACCTCACTGTGGTCCAACGACTTTCTTCTCTAGTTAGAAAGCAGTCTACCTCTTTTAGTTGGTCTCAGGAGGCTCAGCTTAATCATCAGTGGTGATTTTATTTTCTTCTTTATTGAAGAAGATGGGAAACTGAGAAAGCATTAGCATATTCTTGCCACCTTAGGCAAGCGGGCTATGCAAAAGCCTTTAGAACCAAGAGAACATCCAGAAATGGGGAGACTCCAAGGAGTCCTGCCTAAAAGATACACTGCCCCCCCACCCCCCCACAGGCCTCAGGACATCCCCAAGTGGAGCTTCCACTCTGGGAAAAATGTGAAAGACCTAAAACTCCCCAGCAACTCAGATGGCTTTTTGTTGTTGTTAAAAGAAAGAGTTTAACAGTTGAAAAAATAATGAAAAAAAAAATGAGGCTTTAATACAAAAGCAAATGGTAATGATTGCAGCAGCAGGAGTGTTATACCTTTAACTCTTGTCATAGTTTCATTTTCACAGGTTAAACATGTGACCTTGATAGACATATAACGTGCACATGTGACAGTTTTACTTAACTCGTTCCTAAGGACATAGATGAGATGTTCAAGCTGATTATAAGAACAGTTGAGAAATTGGACATCTATATGAACTTAGAAATGTTAGCATGAGTTTGCCAGGTTTGAAACAAAAGCTGATTAATGTATATAGAATAATAAAAACCTTAATGTATGGGGATATCTTTTGTACTGGGCATAAATTAACAAATTAACACATAACTTTACAGTGTCTTGAGCTCCAATCAGATAGTAAACAGTTCTGTCCAACGCAACGACAGTCTTCCGGAGAGCTAAATAGTTCCTTGCAAGCTTGTTAAGAGTGCCTTGGGGTGTCAGTGATGCAAAATGCCACTGTTCCCTGTGCCTGCCCTCGTTACCAACTGTTGGGTAATGATCAAAGCGGATTCCCAAGCATTGGTCCATAGTCGCAATAGAACTTCGTAATCACTGTCTACATTTCTCTGACTACTTCTCATGCCAGAAGCTCCCCCTCCCCCACATCACTGCATGTCCCCAGGTCTCTGGACTTGAAGGCTGCATGGACTTTTCTCCCGCCACTCCTCTCAGAGTCTTTTCTCTTCCTTCTTCCAACCTGGTGGTTCTTTCCATTTCCAATGTCAGTCTCACTAGATCTTCAGGCCTTTATGATTTTTTCTATCACAGACATCAGTCTTGTCTTTAAACCTACAAATGGTCTTAGTGAACAAAATTCCATGGCAAAGACAGACAGATGGGTCAGGCCTAGAAGGCAAAGACTGAATTTTCCTTGGAGAAGGAAAGAGTCAGAAAAAAATAAGAATCCTCAAGCATTAGAGGTCGTTACTCCTGCCACTGACACAGTTCCCATCCAGCAGCAGGTATCTCAGAGATTCATGGCTCTGGAGATGTGACAAGGATTTGACTTTCTTGGGCCATTGGACCCATTCTGGTAGCACCAATGTTTTCCCCTTTCCTGTCTACCAGACATGGACCTTCTTGATCAATCCTTGAACTTAAAACTGCTTTGAAAAGTCCCAGTTCTCAGTCAGAAACTTGGTTAGATGCATTGCTTTTTCTTTTCCCATCCTTTGTTTTTGTGGATATATAATTATTATTAACCATTTTGCCTATTTATACAGGCACATCCTGTATACATGTTGTAATACCAGGTTCTGATCAGTTAAGAAAAAAAAAAAAGATTTGAAGCTGACATTTCGTTGGGTTTCTCACAGGATCTAAGATGGAATGTGTTTGCTGGGTGTAAATAATTAAAGACATTCCCCGCCTTCAGTTGGAATCAGTAAGTGCAGAATTTGTTTACTTTTAAAATAGATCAGAAACATGGAAAGTGTGTGGGGCTCTAGGTTGGAAGTCCTGAGCTGTCCTCTGAGGATTCTTACAGGTTTCTGTACACCTTGGGTGAGTTCTGCAGACCCAGAGTGGGGAAGTCACCCTTAACCTTGAACCTTGAGTCATGCCAGGAGCTGGTGCTGGGAGGGGTGTGTGTGTGTGTGTGTGTGTGTGTGTGTGTGAGGGGTGAGGGTTGATGGATGATTGGGGCAGCATGAAAACTTATTCTCCTATTTCTTAGTACATGGCTTGTTTGACTAATTGCACCTTATACCTAGAATAGTACAATTGAGAGTCATCCTAAACATTATTTTTGTGCAATGCCTGAGGGATATAGTAGTGTTCATCACTGAGAAAGCTGCCTTTTTACAGATTTGCAAAGGTTCCTGGAGGGGGCTGTGAATGTTCCCTCTTAGCATGTGAACACTTGCTTCATTGTGGACAAGCTGCTGGAGGGAACTAGCCCACGCCCCTCCCCCATGAGTAGGGGGGTTGGGAAGAGGCCCATGGGCTCATTTCAAGAGTCCCTGAGGGTCCTGGACTAGATGCTTATTTACGTCTTTTATCAAGAGCTCTGACACTTGAGATTCCCAGCTTCCATACTGGATTCATTTCCCTTTAGAGAAGCTGTGAGCAAGGGATGTTAATGTGCTCACAGGATCACCCACTGTCTTTGTAACTCACATTTGCTGTCCTACGTAGCACTCACCACATGTGGCCTCTGGGTGCAGGTGTTACAAGCCAGGAGGCTTCTCCCTTTGAGTGCACTTTCATATATTTCATCAGAGGGCCTAGTTCATCCACCAGGTCGTGGATCCTAGCTCTTGCTGAGCTCAGGGACATGCAGCTCACATCTGGATTCTGTGACATTAGCCTCAGCCACCTCTGCCCTGCGTTTCCTGCTTTTTGATCACTTCTTTCATCCTGGAGATCCTGAGTTATGGCTCTTGACTAAATTTTGGCACACATAGCATGAGGTAACCTGCCATTTCTCTGCCATTTCTCTTACATGGTGTGTGGCATGCCCATATCCTGTACATGGAATGCATAAGCTTTTAGAATTTGTACAGATGGGCTCGTTACGCCTTAGGAATTCTATCATTTCTGACATTTCTCATGAGAAGTAAGTGCAAGCTGCCATGCAGAGCAATGCTTCTCAAATGATCTGTGATGAAGGACCAGTGTTGTTCTTAAAATTTCTAAGCCATTGCAGGTGAGACTAACTAAAACCTATTGTAATTTTTGTTTATAATAAAAATTAATGAAATTAAAAACATAAAAATATGAGTTCACTTTTTAAATTCAAGATATAGTTGATGTAAAATATTATAGAATTTACTCATGTACAACATACTCCATTTATAGTTATTATAATATATTGGCTGTATGCCCTGTGTTGTACAATATATCCTTGTAGCTTATTTGTTATACCTAGCAGTCCGCACCTCTTAATTCCCTACCCCTGTCATGCCCTTCCCCCTCCCTCTACACACTGGTAACCACTAATTGTTCTCTGTATCTGTGATTTGGTTTCCTTTTTGTTAACATTCACTAGTTGGTTTTATTTTTTTAAGATTCCACATATAAATGATATCATGCACTATTTGCCTTTCTCTACCTGATGTATTTCAGTTAACATGAATAACACCCTCAGTTCAGTTCAGTTCAGTCGCTCAGTGGTGTCCGACTCTTTGCGACCCCATGAACCGCAGCACGCCAGGCCTCCCTGTCTATCACCAACTCCCGGAGTCCACCCAAACTCATGTCCATTGAGTCAGTGATGCCATCCAGCCATCTCATCCTCTGTCGTCCCCTTCTCCTCCTGACCCCAATCCCTCCCAGCATTAGGGTCTTTTCCAATGAGTCAACTCTTCACACGAGGTGGCCAAAGTATTGAAGTTTCAGCTTCAGCATCAGTCCTTCCAATGAACACTCAGGACTGATCTCCTTTAGGATGGACTGGTTGGATCTCCTTGCGGTCCAAGGGACTCTCAAGAGTCTTCTCCAACACCACAGTTCAAAGCATCAATTCTTTGGCACTCAGCTTTATTTATAGTCCAACTCTTACATCCATACATGACTACTGGAAAAACCATAGCCTTAACTAAACAGACCTTTGTTGACAAAGTAATGTCTCTGCTTTTTAATATGCTGTCTAGGTTAGTCATATCTTTCCTTCCAAGGAGTAAGCGTCTTTTAATTTCATGGCTGCAATCACCATCTGCAGTGATTTTGGAGCCCAGAAAAATAAAGTCAATCCTATTAATAGCATAATACCCTCCAAGTCCATCCATGTTGTTGCATATGGCAAAATTTTATTCTTTTCTAATGGCTAAGTAAATAGGGGCTTCCCAGGTGACTCAGTGGTAAAGAATCCACCTGCTAAGCATGAGACATGGATTTGATCCCTGGGTTGGGAAGATCCTCTAAAGAAGGAAGTGGTAACCCAGTCCAATATTCTTGCCTGGAGAATCCCGTGGATAGAGGAGCCTGATGGGCTACAGTCCATGGGGTTCCAAAGTCGCATACGAGCGGCTGACACTTCTGCACATAATGCATCTTCTTTATCTGTTCATTGGTTGATGAACACTAGGGCTTCCGTATCTTAGCAATTGTAAATAATGCTGTGATGAGCATTGGGGTACATGTATCTTTTAAAATTTTATTAATTTTTAATTGAAAGATACTTGCTTTAAATATTGTGTTGCTTTCTTCCATACATCAGTATGAGTCAGCCATAGATATGTGTATGTCCCCTCCCTGTTGAACCTGCATCCCACCTCTCTAGTTGGTTATAGAGTCCCGGGTTGAGTTAGGGGTATGTGTGTCTTTTTGAATTAGTGTTTTCATTTGGGGGGATATATACCCAGGAATTGCTGGAACATGTGGTAGGTATTTCTATTTTTAGATTTTTGAGAAACCTTCATACTTTCCACGGTAGCTGCACCAATTTATTGTACATTTCCACCAGCAGTATATGAGAGTTTCCTTTTCTGCACATTCTCATCAGCACTTGTTATTTGTGGTCTTTTAGATGATAGCTATTCTGACAGGTATGAGATGATATCTCATTGTAGTTTTAATTTGCATATCTCTGATGTTGAACAACTTTTCATGTTCCTATTGACTATGTTTTCTATGGAAAACAAAAAAAAATGTTCAGTTCTCCTGCACATTTTTTAATTGGACTTTTTTTTTTTTTTTTAAGAAACGTTGAGTTCTATGAGTTCTATATATTTTGGATATTAACTCCTTATATTGGTCATATTATTAGTGTTTATTTTCTCCCATTCAGTAGGTTGTCTTTTTCTTTTGATGATGGTTTCATTTGCTGTGCAAAAGCTTTTTTTTTTTTTTGCTGTGCAAAAGCTTTTAAGTCTAATCAGTTTACTTTTGTTTATTTTTACTTTTGTTTCCTTTGCTTTAGGAGACAAAAAGTACTATAGTGATTTATATCAAAGAGTCTTTTGCCTATGTTTTCTTCTAGGAGTTTTGTGTTTTCTGGTTTTACATTTAGGTCTTTAATCCATTTTGAGTTTTTTCTGTATATGATGTGAGAAAATGTTCTAATTTTATTCTTTTACATGTCACTGAACAGTTTTCCCAGCACTACTTACTGAAGAGACTGCTTTTTTTTTTTTTGCAATTTTATATTCTTGCCTTTTTGTTCATAGATTAATTGACTAAAAGTATGTGGATATATTTCTGGGTTCTCTATTCTTTTCCACTGATCTGTGTGTCTGTTTTTGTACCAGTATCTTAATGTTTTGATTACTGTTGTTGTTCAGTTGCTAAGTTGTGTCTGACTTTTTGCAATCCCATGGACAGTACCCTGCCTGGCTCCTCTGTCCATGGGGTTCTCCAGGCAAGAATACTGGGGTGGGTTGCCATTTCCTTCCCAAGGGATCTTCCTAGACCAAGGATCAAACCCACATCTCCTGCATTGGTAGGTGGATTCCTTACCCCTGAGCCATCTGGGAAACCCTTTGATTACTGAAGCTTTGCCATATAGTCTGAAGTTAGGGAGCTTGATTTCTCCAGCTCTGTTCTTCTTTCTCAAGGTTGTTTTGGCTACTTGTGGTCTTTTGTGGTTCCATACACATTTTAAAATTATTTGTTTTAGTTCTGTGAAGAATGCCTTTGATATTTTGGTAGGGATTGCATTGAATCTGTAGATTGACTTGGATAGCACTCATTTTAGCAGTATAAATTCTTTGCATCCTAGAACATAGTATATCTTTATATCTTTTTGTTTCATCTTCAGCCTCCATCAGTTTCTCATAGTTTTCTGAGTACATGTCTTTTATCTCTGTTGGTTGGTTTATTCATAGGTATTTTATTCTTTTTGATGCAGTACTAAATGGGAATTTCTCTTTCTGGCAATTTGTTATTAGTGTGTAAAAGTGCGAGGCTTCTGTGTATTAGTTTTGTATCCTGCAACTTTACTGAATTTTTTGAGAATCTGTCCATTTCTTCTGGGTTGTCCATTTTATTGGCATATCGTTGTTCATAGTAGTCTCTTATAAGCTTTTTTTTTTTTTTTAATTTTTTTATTAGTTGGAGGCTAATTACTTCACAACATTTCAGTGGGTTTTGTCATACATTGATATGAATCAGCCATAGATTTACACGTATTCCCCATCCCGATCCCCCCTCCCACCTCCCTCTCCACCCGATTCCTCTGGGTCTTTCCAGTGCACCAGGCCCGAGCACTTGTCTCATGCATCCCACCTGGGCTGGTGATCTGTTTCACCATAGATAGTATACATGCTGTTCTTTTGAAACATCCCACCCTCACTTTCTCCCACAGAGTTCAAAAGTCTGTTCTGTATTTCTGTGTCTCTTTTCCTGTTTTGCATATAGGGTTATCATTACCACTTTCTAAATTCCATTATATATGTGTTAGTATGCTGTAATGTTTATATCTTTCTGGCTACTTCACTCTGATATAAGGGGCTCCAGTTTTCATCCATCTCTTTAGGCTGGTTCAAATGAATTCTTTTTAATGGCTGAGTGATATTCAAACGGTGTATATGTACCACAGCTTCTTATCCATTCATCTGCTGATGGGCATCTAGGTTGCTTCCATGTCCTGGCTATTATAAACAGTGCTGCGATGAACATTGGGGTGCACGTGTCTCTTTCTGATCTGGTTTCCTCAGTGTGTATGCCCAGGAGTGGGATTGCTGGGTCATATGGCAGTTCTATTTCCAGTTTTTTAAGGAATCTCCACACTGTTCTCCATAGTGGCTGTACTAGTTTGCATTCCCACCAACAGTTGTAAGAGGGTTCCCTTTTCTCCACACCCTCTCCAGCATTTATTGCTTGTAGACTTTTGGATAGCAGCCATCCTGACTGGCGTGTAATGGTACCTCATTGTGGTTTTGATTTGCATTTCTCTAATAATGAGTGATGTTGAGCATCTTTTCATGTGTTTGTTAGCCATCTGTATGTCTTCTTTGGAGAAATGTCTGTTTAGTTCTTTGGCCCATTTTTTGATGGGTCATTTATTTTTCTGGAATTGAGCTGCAGGAGTTGTTGTTATATTTTGAGATTAATCCTTGTCTGTTCTTTTTTTTTTTTTTTAATTTTTTTATTGGTTGGAGG